>NC_068363.1:53146536-53383770 GCF_020536995.1 Dreissena polymorpha | reverse complement strand
AACGGCGAGGCTTGCCGAGCCGTTTTTAATCGTGCCGAGCCTGATATATTACAAAACGATGGGACAGTAACTGTTTTTCTGTTATCATACCAACATGTTTCAAAAATCTGCCAACACAATCACACATTTTTTATATTTAAAATGTACGGATCCTCGCTGATTTTGCTGATCCGGCTTTTTACACGTTGACATAAATGTAGCAACGGCGTTCGAAAAGACGACACGAATAATCGCTTATTTTAACATCGTATACAGAAAAAAAGTTGTTTGCACTACGAATGAGAAGAGTACACCCGCTTTACTTATAAACGTCTTGAATGGAGATCAGGAATGGACTGCAGCGACAAATTTAATCTAAGAACCACATTCCTGAATAGTTTGAGACGCCATTTGGAGATGTGTATTGAAATTGACATTTGATGATGGTGTCAATATTACATAAGCGTGTTAAATCGTTTGTTAAAACGTTGAGGATTAGCATACAGTTATCATTTGCCTCGACTTTCTGTGCAACACTTGCGAGTGCAATGACTATATCGATATTTAATACTTATTGTCCCATTGATGACGTCATTTAACTTTGTAGTGCGGGCTGTGGTTATTTTTTTTAAATAAACGTTTTTTGTGATTTATGACTTTAAAGTTTAAACAAGAATAAAATATATGCGTTCTTGGTATCAAATTTTTAGTTTTGTTGAACCTGATTAATGTTGAAAGAATTGTTGACTTTATTGCAAATCCCACGTAACTCCAAACATTGACTGATATAAGAACTTCCTGTTGACCATGATATAAAAAAATATATCAGGCAACGTTATATCAGGCAGAAATCAATGTGTGGTATGATAAAACAAGAAATATCTTTTAAAAAGATATACGGCGTTGATTGTGGTCGATGTTTATGAACGATCAAAAGTTATCTCTATGAGATAAAAAGTAGCGGATGCCTTTTTTCTGCGCAGTTCTAGACATCATAAGCAATCAATTACGGGGTGTTGCGCCAGATTCGTGGCTTATTTTGCTTTATGTGATATTATTACTCAGATATCTATATTTACAGAATAGAAAACACAAGAAACATGAAAATAAACGATTGCATATAGGTCAGCGCCGGCAATACTCGAATCTTATTTAATTGCATAATTATAGTATAGTGAATTATTGTGCTCATGCTAATAAACTGGTCTAAATGGATAATATTTCTAATTATTTTTATCAAAATTGGTCCTTATCATGCAAATGTTGAAACCATATTAAAAATCGATGATTGACATACCACAATAATATCGCCGAATATCTTTATTTAGTATCTTTCTGATCAAAACAGACTTCAAGTGCACAAAGTTTACGAGACGGCGTTTATATAAAGATTTCTGCAACTGACCGCAAACTGACCTTGATACCTTGCGGATTGGAATGCAATGCATTACAGTCAGTACGTTATTGTCAGTAAGACCGGTGTAACACAATGATCGCAACCCCTTCTGCGAACTCCGGTGATGACTGTATAGAAACTCTGACTTTCACAAATGGCCGCGAGTTGACCCGAAACCTCGCGGGTTGAAATGCAATGCAAGTAAGTACTAAATATGACAAACATAGCTACTAGTATAAACGCTTTGCGCTGGTAATTCTCTGAAAATAAAAGGTGAACGCACAAACTGTATTTATGTCGAAAATTGATTGTAAAACTGTTCTATCTATTGAGCCTTTTCATTAGAGATAAAATTGTTTCATGCAGTAAAACAGTGTTACAAAGACGCGGATATGTTTCCAATGTTATGGTGTTATACTCAAATCAGCCAATGGAATAATGAAGTGTATTCATTCGTACCTAGCCGCGGGAAATTTTATTTGAGTATTATTGGACACTTACAAAGGTCAAGTCAGGGTGAAAAGCTGGCTTAATACAGCTTACGCCGAAAAATATATCAGGCAACGTTATATCAGGCAGATATCAATGCGGTGGTATGATAAACACGTGTATTTCATCGTGCTGTTTTGCATTTGTATTTCACCTGGCTGCTGGTAACAACACATACCGCATGATTAAATAGCATGGCAGATTTACGTGTCTTACTATGACTGTATTACTTGACTGCGAGATTAAGCCGACGACGATCTTTTAAGTCAAAGAACGGCTGTTGTTCTGAAACGACATTCCAAAATAAGCATACGTCACATAAAACGCCACGATGCATTATGTAATTGCAGTCGCAAAATGAGCGACAAAATGTACATAGAAATTACATATACTTGTTCATTGACAGCAATCAACAAGTATGTATCAATTCTCCCTTGGTCCGTTTTCGTTCATAAATTTATGAATCTTGTTCATTTCATATTTTATATAACTGCATACTAGATTTACTCGAGTTCATCCACTTTCTTGGGTCTATTGGATTTTTTTAAATCAGCAATTGTACACCATAAATATGTTTGCTGAAATAAAATTCCCGGCTTTCACAAGATTTCTCATGTTACCCAATGAACAGTGGTCATTGACCGAAAGGAAAACAGACACTGTCAACTACCTGGCGATAGTTTAAGGCTATTATCTACCCACTGCCATTATATAATCGAGACTAATAGCAGCAATCGTGATACATGTATCTAACAACATTACCTGGTCATTGACAGAGATGTTTAACAAATATATTGTTGTGGAGAAGTTTACATTTTGACAGGGTCACAGGGTAGCTCTGACGATAGCATGACACAGCGCTCTGGGAAAACTGGGCTAAATGCATGAGCGCAAAACATCGTCCAAGATTGGCCTGTGCAGGCTTATCAAGACAAGACAAGGCAAGACAAATATTTATTCAGACTTGCACAGTATACATCGTATAAACACTAGATATTTCACATACAATTATGTCACAGAGATAAACATAGTAATAATATAAACATAAGCAGCATCGTATACGTTTACGAAAATACTAAGTAAAGTACTTATTATATGGAGGATAACTATTTGAAGTTAAGCAACAACATGAGAAATAATATTTCTTAAAATCTTATCAGGGACGAAACTTTCCGCTTTTAAGGAATTTTTCGATAAAATGAATTCTCTTCTAAAGCAAAATCCAGTTTGGTCGGAAAGTGTCGCCCATGTTTAGCCTGTGCAGACGGCACAGGCTTATCTGACACGACTTTTTACGCACATTCATTAAGCCCCGTTTGCCTAGAACGAGGCTTGTTTGTAAAATGAAATTCTCAAGTGCCAAGTGGTTGAAAGAAGCCTTAGTTATTATAAGATCCGCTCAATAATTTGGAAAATCTACCAAAAATCCAAATGCTTTTTAAGATGAAAATCAAATTTCCGGAAACGAAAACTATCGCAACGATCTATTAAGTCTGATTTGCTTCAAATTTCATCACTCATGTGCTTTCTGGTGTAACATACTGACACGCACTTCAGTTACGGAAACCCAGATGTTGCAGATGTTCCGGCTATTTTCGCTCCAATCCAATATGATTAAATAGAGATACATTCATGCGGCAAGTCACCGTGAGATATGACTAAGACTTTCTTGCTTCTGCACAGCTGCGCATATACCAGAACTGTGCGAGTACATGGCGATACATACCATCTAGTTGAGGCGAGCAAGACGGGATACAAGCGACACTTTGCGTCGTGGCTTGCGATTGCTAACCCATTTATACCCAGTGGACTCTCCCATCCTTGTAAATTGGATCAATTTATTTCCAAAATTAGGGATGTCTAGTATATTTATTTCCATATTTAGAAAATTACTTACTACAATTCCTTTAAGCAAACAGCGTAGACCCAGATGAGACGCCGCATCATGCGGCGTCTCATCTGGGTCTACGCTGTTTGCAATTTCCTTTTTTTAGGACGCTAGGCATGAATGGGTTACTGATGATGGTATGATTGGTGGTGATGATGTTGATGACGTTTATGATGATGTTGCTGCTGATGATGATAATGCAAGCTTTTAAGGAATTTTCGATTAAAGGAATTCTCTTCTTAAGCAAAATCCAGTTTGGTCGGAAAGTGTCGCCAATGTTTAGCATGTGCAGACGGCACGGGCTTATCTGGCACGACTTTTTACGCACATTCATTAAGCCCCGTTTGCCTAGAACGAGGCTTATTTGTACAATGAAATTCTCAAATGCCAAGTGGATGAAAGAAGCCTTAGTTATTTTAAGATCCGCTCAATAATTTGGAAAATGTACCAAAAATACAAATGCTTTTTAAGATGAAAATCAAATTTCCGGAAACGAAAACTATCGCAACGATCTATTAAGTCTAATTTGCTTCAAATTGCATCACTCATGTGCTTTCTGGTGTAACATACTGACACGCACTTCAGTTACGGAAACCCAGATGTTGCAGATGTTCCGGCTATTTTCGCTCCAATCCAATATGATTCAATAGAGGTACATTCATGCGGCAAGTCACCGTGAGACATGACTAAGACTTTTTTTGCTTCTGCACAGCTGCGCATATGCCAGAACTGTGCGAGTACATGGCGATACATACCATCTAGTTGAGGCGAGCAAGACGGGATATAAGCGACACTTTGCGTCGTGGCTTGCGATCGCTAACCCATTTATGCCCAGTGGACTCTCCCATCCTTGTAAATTGGATCAATTTATTTCCAAAATTAGGGATGTCTAGTATATTTATTTCCATATTTAGAAAATTACTTACTACAATTCCTTTAAGCAAACAGCGTAGACCCAGATGAGACGCCGCATCATGCGGCGTCTCATCTGGGTTTACGCTGTTTGCAATGTCCTTTTTTCAGGACGCTAGGCAATACGTCATATTGTTATACATGTAGTTACTTCTTGTTGTGACGGTTCGTCACTTACTGATGCCACTGGAATTTCACTTATAGTTTAATGAAATTAATGACATTGAAATAGGTGTCTGGGATATTTAAGAAGTATTTTACATTAGTTTATTCGAAGACTTTGCACAATGGTTATTAATGATTCCATTCGTTTGGAAAATGATCCATGCCGTTGGAAGCCATTGGAACGGAGAGGTGTTTCAAGGATATGAGTTTATGCATAATTTATCGAAGAATTATTTATCGCCGCCTCATTCATGTATTTTTAATCGATGCATGATTGATTGACGCATGAATGATTGGCACATGATTGCTGGACGCATGGTTGATTTTTCACATGATTGATGGACGCGTGATTGATTGGTGTATCATTGGCAGACGCACGATTGAGTGACGTTTGATTGATATACACATGATTGCAGGAAACATGATTGATTGGCCCTATAGATAAACACATGATTGATAAAAGAATGATTGGTCAACGCAAGATTTATCGATGCTTGATTGATCTTCGTATGCTTGATCGAATAATGATTTATTGAATCATTATTGACCGATTCATGATTGATGATGCATTATTGTTTGGGCATGGTTGATTGATAAAACAATTGTTCGCCGAATGATTGATGAATGCACGATTGATCCAAGCACGATTGATTGACGAATTATTGATACAAAGTACGATTTTAGGCTGCAGAATTATTCAACGAATGATTGATAAACGGATGATTGATGGACGCATAATTGATCGACACATGCTTGATCGACGCATGATTGATTTACGCATGATTATACGATTCATTATTGATCGACACATGATTGATCAGAAGGACTTAAAAACGTATGTAGATATGCAAATAAACGATGTCTACAGAATATCTCGTGAATTTAGATTGCAATTGTATGAATAATGTAAGCTAGTGATGTCCGGAGGACGAACTTTTAAGTTTAAGTGCAAGCATGTACATGTTTTGTTCAACAGTACAATGTCAATTATGCATGTGTACATGTACGATGGTTGCGTACATAGTGTCTGACTTTTTATCTCTGCATTTTAAATGATACAATTACTGACGTCTTTTAAGCGAAATACGATATATGCGTCCCTTCAAAACAAGACATCAGAATACATAATTACTTTATTAAATTAGCTATGCGTATTCTCATTATACGCAGAGTTTTACGCTTGCATATAGACTATTAATTGTATAGGTATTTTATATGCGCAGTGTGATCTCAGATACGCCTGTGCAGCCTACACAGGCTCATTAGGGACGACACTTTCCGTTTTAATAAAATTGTTCGTTTAAAGGAAGTATCTTTAAAACGAAAATCCAGTTTAGACGGGAACTGTCGTAACTGATTAGCCTGTGAGGACCACAAAGGCTAATCTGGGACGACACTTTACCCATATGTATGAAGTCCAGTGGAAATCTATTATGTTTAGACCGATTGAATCAAAAGCCCATGGCGTATCGAAAAAATGTCGAGAACAAGTACTTAATGTCTTACGATCGAGAAGATCTTAAAAAGATTCCAAGAGTTGTAATGAAACCTGGAACACCACGCTTGACATTATGTACATTTATAGCCATTCTGCTTAAGAAAAGCCCCCTCGTGTGCATGCATTAACTTGTAAACAATTACCAGCTGATATGATTGAGACATGTAAATAATCATCTAGCAGATACCAATTCAATAGCAATATATAATTGAGCCTCTGGGAGGCTCTACGAAAACAGGGGTTAATGCAGTCCGCACAGGCTAATCAAGGACGAGACTTCTCGCTTAAACTGGATTTTTAAGAAGAGACATTCTTTCAAACGAAAAATACCAAAAATGAGTCCGCACAGGCTAATCTGAGACGACTCTTTACGCACATGCATTAAACCTCGTTTTCCCAGAGAAGTATACAAAGCTAACTGCACAGGAATCAGCGGGTCAGGGGAGACAATACCATCCTTGATGCGTGTAGATCACACACAGTTATCTATCATGTTCAAATTCGAATAACGTATGGAGAAAATTTTGACTGCGCTAAATTGAATCGAGATCAATATTGTCAATGTATTATTGTCAATTATTTATATCTTTTTGTTGCGTTATATGCAATTTACTAGCTCTATTTGTTAAATAATTAATATAGACCGTGTCTATTTACACGGCCGTTAATCACGCGCGCCACCTCTTTTTTGAGATGCATTTATAAACAAGCAAATTCGTTGAATTGATATCCCCCGCCATTATACTTCTTGACACAAAAGTTTTCTGGACGGATGGACAACGCCAACGTGCATCATCCTCTTATCCATATATATACTCATACCAAGTTTCAATGAAATCCGCCAAAGCACTTCCAAGATATGGCTCCGGACACACAAAAAAAGCATTTTTTCAAAGTACAAAGGGCCATAACTCTGTTATTATCCGATGGTGTACAATGCCATTTGGCGTGCATCATCCTCTTATCCATATATATACTCATACCATACCAAGTTTCAATGAAATCCGCCAAAGCACTTCCAAGATATGGCTCCGGACACAAAAGTTCCGGACGGACGGACGGAAGGACGGACGGAAGGACGGAAAGACGGACGGACGGACGGACAACGCCAAAACAATATCCCTCCGCCTATGGCGGGCGATAACAAGCCAATGCAACTTCCGAGGTGGCGCTCAGGCCCGGATGTTTTGAAATTTCATGGATAATTTAACAATGTGATTAGGTTTTATATCTGTTTTCAACATATTTCGCATAATTTTTAAAATCGGGCAATGTAGTGCGATTCAGCAAAGATTAATTCATCCAAACATGTTAAGAAACATACATTCTCAACCCATGTAAAAACGTGAGGACCTTTATAAGTTGTGGCATGGTGGAGTTTTAAAAAGCATTTCGATGAGTTTTTCCTGTTTGACGAGAAAATGTCCACCCAATTAAATCGCTAATGGCATCAAACGATTTGGTACAATTTATATAGTAGATGCTGCATTCACAAAAATATTGGCTTCTTGCCGATGTAGTAGATAATTTTGCATTTTTCCAAAAGAGATGGAGCCAATGCATAGGATATGGCGCTAATGATAGGAGGTGGCGCTAATGCACGATGTATAAATTTACAGTCGTATCGCAATGACATTATCACATGACGTACATTTGATAATGTTATTTGTTATATTTTATTTATTTTTCAACGTACATACAAAGGCCCATATCTTTACAAAACATAAACACATTCTATAGTAAATAAGATGTAGCTTTTTTTAATATATAAGTGATCCACTCAATTAAGAAGTCACCATCATGGATTAAACATACTGTACGATATTTACCGAAAATTTGTAATACTCAATAAAACAACTAACTTAATGTTCAACATTATCTAATTAATTCATCGACAGCAATATTTGTATACAGTATGATAATTCACGAAATAAATAAAAGATAATACTTCTTCTTGAAACGATGATTTGTGTCCCTTAATCCAATTGCTTAATTTACTAAAAGGCTAAGATCAACGAATCTTAATTAGACTCATATATGTTGTTTTCCCACTATCAACTCCAAGTAAATGAAGATCGGTCTTTTTCCGTAACTTTTTTGTATAATACATATTAGATGTTCTTATATTACAAAGACGAACGCTTAAATCCATCAAGACATTATTAGAAAACTACTTTTTCTAATTAAAAAGGCAAACATAATAGAAACCATAACATACAATAGTTCACTTTAAAATGGCTATAAATGCGCACTGGCACCACCTTTTAATCCGAGCGCCACCTCCTTGGCATTGGCTCCATCTGTTTTTGAAAAATGCAAATTTATCTATTAAATCGGCTAGACGCCCATTTTTTGTACACTTGTACAAGTTCAAAGCAATCGTTTCATGTAATGAGTGATTTAATGGGCTGGGAATTTGCTCGCCACACAGGCAAAAGTCATCGATTTGCTTTTACGAATTCTAAGATGCAACTACTTATAAAGGTCCTCACGTTACCAAATGGGTTGTGATTGTATGTTTCTGTTCACTTTTGAATGAATTGTTAATCGCTTAATCGCACTACATTGGCCGATTTTTTTTAAATAATGAGAATTCTGTTGAAAAAACATATAAAACCTATTCATCCTGTAAAATTATCCGTTGAATTTGAAAGCATTCGGTCCTGAGCGCCACCTCGGAAGTAGCATTGGCTCATTTATTAATGCATCGCAAAAAAGAGGTGGCGCGCGTGATTAACGGTCGGGTTTTTATGCAAATCGTTTGTAAAATGTGTCCTTATGTTACCAACACAAGTTTGCATTGGTACAAATACATTTCGGAAAACAATTTGAGTGCTACCCACGAGTGTGCATATTACGCAATGACAGCATTATATGGAATAAAGCAATTGATATTGATAATACGAGTCTCTTTCTGGGAAAAATGGACTAAATGCATGTGCGTAAAGTGTCTCCTAGATTAGCCTGTGCAGTCCGCACAAGCTAATCACCGTCGTTTCAAGGAATTATCTTGTAAACTTAAATGCACTTTACTAGTTCAGACAAAATATGTTGTTCCTCATTGGCCTGTGCGGACTGCACAGGCTTATATTGGACGACACTAAACACATGCATTAAGCTCAGTTTTCCTAGAACGAGGCTTATATAAACACTTTGCTACCCTCATAGCAGTGAAAAGGACGGTTGTCACAATAGACCATTATCACTACCATATGATGAATCTGCAAAGCTGTATCCCTTAATATGGCGAAATCTAGAACGAGGCTGACAATTAGTTTACTGAGGTTGCCTAAAACTTTATCAACCAACGATCTCGATATTTTTTTATTTTTAATAGATCCTAGTACCTGTATCAGCATTGATTCACACAAGCAACTGTAATGGAAGTAGATTCTGTGGTTTCTGAAATAATAGTATGTGCTAATAAACCTGTTAAGCGCATCAACAAACGGACGGACGACAAACATTGGTCGCCAGCACTTGGTCAGTGGAGCAAATACAACTCCATCACAAACGTTGATTGTGATGTTAATTTACGAAGGAATATTTATACTTCAAACTATTGCACAATAAACAGCACCGTTTCAAAATTGCTTCTCACAATCTTAAAATAGTTGGTTTAAAACTATTTACTTTAGCTCGATTTCATCTAAAGCCTCAGGCTTATAGAAATGCTCTTTAGTCTGTTTCCTGGGCTTATAAAATAGTTCAATACATTAATACACGTTTGTCTAAAGAGCTAATTTTTCTGTTTACAGTCAATGCTTGTAAAGGTAAACATTTGAACATATTTCAAGAACAGATTACGTACTTAAGTAAATTAGTTCCAAAAGTTTTTGTTTATTTTTAGAACCTTTATTCAGCATATCCATAATTCTTTTGAAAAGAAAAACAAACATTATAACATGATTAATAAAGAAAAATTCAATATAGATAAAACAATATATAAAATCAATTATAACAACTGATGCCCTGTCCCTCATGTCTATCAAGAGACAGTTCAACTTACATTTAAAGCTAAGATAAACAAACAAACAACATTTATAATCATGTTGTTCTTTTTGATATTACCATGTTAAAAAAACATGGTAATAATGAGCCCCTACAGTTAAATAAAGAATTGCCTCATAAAATATTAGAAGCGTCATGCAAAAATGGATCTTAGGCCATATGCAATGCGCAGTCTGGTCAGCAGCAACCCTGTCCGCAAATGAGACCAAGAAACCTTGTGTAATTTAATAGAGGACAGGGTAGCTCCTTACCAGAATGCACGAATGCGCAGGCTGGTCTGGACCTATGAAGGCCACATTATGGTATAAGGCCTATTTTTGCATGATGCAGTTGACATAGACATAACATCATGTTTGCTTGATTTACTTTCATGAAACTTTGACAAACTGTGCCGACATTGTGATGCAACGTTATTGTGACTAATGATTACTAATTCTGTTTCATGTATAGCAAATATTGCACTGCATTTGTATCATCATAATACTCTATAACATGCACATTTTAGTTATATAAATATGATATACATTGTATAGTTTACCAAATACTCAAGGCAACTATTGCAATTAAAGTATACTTTAAAACTATCACCAAACATGTAGAGAATATAAATTATGTGGAGATTGATAGTTTATCATCCTAACCAAATATGAAATGACAAAAAACATTTCATAACTTCAAATGAAAATGTTCAGAAAGTTACAAGAAATGCCAATAAATAAACACATCACATTCCAAGTATTTGTGTAATATGTTAAAAAATATATAACATTTGTGTTGCGCTCTGTGAAAAGAGGGTTTAATGCATGTGTGTAAAGTGTCGTCCCAGATTAGCCTGTGCAGTCCACACAGGCTAATCTGGGACAACACTTTCTGCCTAAACTTGATATTTGTCAAGAAGAGTTTTCCTTTAAACGAAAAATATAAGCAGAAAGTGTTGTCCCTGATAAGTCTGTGCGGAATGCACAGGCTAATATGGGACGACACTTCAAGCACATGCATTAAACCCCTTATCACAGAGCAAGGATCATTTATATGTATATTTACAAATTAAATGCTTATAGACATTTTTTCTAAATTTAAAAACAAACAAACATTTATTACATACCAAGTGGCTGTTTATCATGAAACCATTGTTATATACTAATGAAGAATGAACTTCTTAAATTGATATAGAAGAATAGAACAGTATTAAACTAATTCACATACATATTTTAGTTTTAAAGAACACATCTTACGCCATATGACCATCATAAATAAGTTTCACTTCACTTATGTTCGCAATAGTTAAAAGGAGTTAACACATCACATCACTTATCAAGAGGCTACACTCCTTTAAAGTCTGTTATCATCAGGAGGTTGCACTCCACCAATGTTTGTTTAGGGATTGCACTGAGGACTTCTCCTGTGGACTGAACTGCAGTATCGTGGTGATGGCGTTCAGCATCTGCTGTTTGCCTACCGGATCATGACAAATGAGGAACTTGTATGTCACATTCTTCAAATACTCCAAATTGGCCCCTTCTCGACTGATACTCCTCCCTAACTTTCTTATCTCCTCCTTTAAAGAGTCAATCTCCTCATAAAGAGCCTCTTGTTTTCCGCTGCTCGAGACCTGCAGATCTCGTAAGGTAATCTCTATTTCACGTTTCTGTTTCCGCAGTGCTGAGATTTCCACGTCTTTCCTTGCCTGCTCCTGAGCGAAGTACAGTAGAGTAGTCTCCCCCTGACCACCAGGAGGCATTGACAGCAGTCGTGTGACTGCTTCATCCTCTGACGTCTGACGCTCGGATGAAGCTCCGCCCATCTCCAGGTTGGACCTGAAATGAGTGTCCCGGCAGTGAGCAATGGATAACCCTTTGCATGCTGGGAAATTTGTCGTCTGCTAAAATGTTGTCTGCTGAATTTCTAAAATTAGCATTTTCTTCGATTTTTTTCAAAGAATACTATCAGAATAGCAAACAGTTTGGATCCTGATGAGACCCCACGTTTTGTGGCGTCTCATCTGGATCCAAACTGTTTGCAAAGGCCTTAAAAATTTTGTTCCAGCACTGAAAGAGTAAATGTATCAAAATGTTGGCCTAACAAAAGCACCCATGCACCAAACCCTTGTTTCATAACAAGTAATACATTGCAGGACCAAATACTGCCCCACCCCATCTAAAAAAAAGTATTTTAGAGCAATTTTTTTTTAAATATTGACATTAATCAGGCAGGCGGCTGATCTAATATAAGTGTTCTTCATAAAAACTAATGGTTTTCAGGAAATGTAACTGAGCCTTGCTCTTGGAAAATTGGGTTTAACCCTTTGCATGCTGGGAATTTGTCGTCTGCTAAAATGTCGTCTGCTGAATTTGTAAAATAAGCATTTTCTTTGATTTTTTTTAAAGAATACTATCAAAATAGCAAACAGTTTGGATCCTGATGAGACGCCACGTTCTGTGGCGTCTCATCTGGATCCAAACTGTTTGCAAAGGCCTTCAAAATTCGGTTCCCGCGCTGAAAGGGTTAATGCATTTGTGTAAAAGGTCATCCCGATTAGCCTGTGCTTTAAAGGATCTTAATGCACATGCATAAAAGGGGCCTTTTCACGTTTTGGTAAATTGACAATTTTTTTTTTTCAGGATAGCAAATTTTCGTTGTAGTCATATTTGTGAGGAAACAGTTGGACTTCCTCTAAAATATCAATTATATGCATCTTTTGACAATTGAAGAACCTGACAATTATAAAGCGTTGCATCCGAAGCGATTGAATAATTTAGGGGGTTCTGTTGTTGTCGCTATATGTTTTGACACAATGAGGATTGCTTAAATAAAGTATAAAATACATCAATCACTGCATGGCTGAGTGGTCTAAGTGTTAGACTTTTACTCCAGGGGGCAGTGGTTTGAGCCCAGTTGAGGGCTACTTTTTTTTCTTTCTTTAATTTTATCCTTGTTTTTTACTGGAGTCTAATAGATCCAATGTTTACATTGACCAATATAAAGCATTTAATGACAAACTTTAAAACATGCCAAAATCTGTGAAAAGGTCCCTTAAAGCCCAGATTTCCCACAACGGGGCTCCATCTACCTGTATACTGCCTGTATGTGTTGTGTGGAGGTCGCTCTCAGCAGCTCTATCTCTCTCTCTTTCTCTGCCAGCAGGGACACTGTCCTGTCTCGCTGTCGTCTCATCTCCTCCTCCAACTCCTGCAGCTGACTCTGGTGCTCTGCAGTCTGTTGGAGGGCCTGAGGGGAAAGATGGGATACGTAACAGCCTGGCGGAAAGGGGATTGCTTAGTTGGTATGAGTTGAACACATTTGCATGATAGCTGTGACATAAAGTGGTTTCATATATTTATACTCAGTTTTAGTCAATGTTTCACATGAAAAACAAGATATTTTCTGTATGAGTCCTTAATTAATTAAAGTAGAGCCAATAATAAAATATATGTAAAAATATTTCATGCCATTAGCATGGCTTTTCTTTTTGTTTGATTAAGTATATATATTACAACAAAAACTGCCCACATTCTTGAAATGCGTGGAAAACTGGGATAAATGCATGTGCGTTGAGCATCATCTCAGATTTGCCTGTGCAGGTTGCACAGGCTTAAATCTTGTTTATGGTATTTTCGTTTAAAAATCTCTTCCTAGCAAAAATCTAGTTAAGGCAGAAAGTGTTTCCATGATATAAGCCTATGAAGACTGAACAGGATGATCTGGTATACACACTTTACACATGCATAAAGCCCAGTTTTCCCATACAAAGTCTCTTGAGTTCCTGGTGGGAAGGGGATATCTAAGGTTCTTTGGCTTGGTGAAGGTTGCTATGGGTTGACAACATAAGCCGGATAACTGTGACCTCTATAGCATACATTAAGCACTTTTATGATTTTCAATATTCATATACTCATTTTAGTCTATTCTGATGAATCACGAAAAAAACACACACCTGTATTTTTAGCGTGATTCTCTCATTAATCAAACTAAGGCCAAGTACAGAAATGTATGTCTGTAACATATTTCAAGCCCTTAGTAAGGCTTTTATTTCGATTAAGTATATATTTCAGAACAAGAACAGCCCACATTCTTGATATATATGGAAACAAAATGAGCCACGCTCCGTACAAAGGGGGTTTAATGCATGTGCATAAAGTGTCGTCCCTGATTAGCATGTGCTCACTGCACCAGCAATTATAGGATGACATCATTAAGCACAGTTCTCCCTGTATGCAGCTCATATATTTGGTCCAGATGTTCTTGCCAGACCTCCTGTTTGTGTTTGTCCTGCAAATTGAGCAGTGACTTCCTCAGACTCTCCTCCCTCTGCCTGTAGTGGGCCAGCTCATCCTCGTGCTGCACGTGCAGCCCTCGTATCTTCTCCCTCAGCTCGGTCACATGGTCCCTCAACACCTCCTCCTGGTTCGGGGAGTGCTCCTGATGTCAGAGAGGGTATGTGTTATCTATCTCAAGTAATACTATTATTTCTGTACCTAACGTAAGTAGTCCAAGTGGTGCTAGGGAAACGAAGCAATACCAGAAACAACAATAATGCTTAATCATGGCCAGAAATCAGCAGTATCTACTCAGAAACATGTCAATAAGGGGGCCAAGATTTTTATCTTAATTCCATCACTAGTCTTAATGATGTTATTTCATATAATTTAGTGCTAATGAGATGGCAACTTCAACTGCATTTGTTAAAAACAGGCTCTGAATTCTATTCACACACAACTTAACATCAAAGTTCTCACTTTATGAATGTCTGGCCTCTCTTAGGTGATTTCAAATAAAAATATTGAATGGTGGCAATACAATCTCTTATCATGATGGGAAATCTGCTTTAAGTACAGACTTTGCACTTAGCCGGTACATTTCAAACCTTTAACTCACTGTTTTTCAGCATGGACTGTGTTCTAAGCCGTTATCTCTCAAAACTCTCACCTTCTTGTATTTAAGCATGGACTGAGCTCTGAGCCGGTATATCTCAAACTTTAACCCCTTGGCCTCTTGTTTTTCAGCATGTACTACTCTTTAAGCCATTATTCCACAAACTCTTACCTCGTTGTTTTTCAGCACTGACTGAGCTCTAAGCTAAGATATCTCAAACTCTCACCTTCTTGTTTTTCAGCACTGACTGAGCTCTGAGCCGATATCTCTCAAACTCTTCACGGACTTGTTCCAACTCGTCGCGGTATTTCACAACCTGAGGGTGCTCACTGCACACCCCATCCAGTAGCAACTCTACAAGATACAGTACATGTGTTATGTCAATAACAGACAACAGTTTACCCTATTGAAAGTAGAGGTAGGGAGGGGGGGGGCTGAATCATTTGTATAAATAAGTTCATGAACATGTTTCCCACAAGTTAGATGATTAAATTGGGCTTCAACCCACAAATTCCATACTGACAGTCACCTTCTTGTAACTGATCGAGTCAGAACAATGGTTTAGTGAAACTTATGATTAAAAATAATGACATTTTTAATGATACTTGTGTTTACAACTAATTTTAACTAGCGTAAACTCCAACAGAAAATCTCAGTTGAGGTTTAAATATATCAACTGGGTGCATGCACTTAACCCTTTCCCACTTAGAAGCTAAGTAAAATGGCTATAAAAACAGCATAAAACCATAACAGCCTGCAAGTAACTTGCAGTCTGTTCAGGCTTTATGCTGTTTGCTGCTCATCCGTATCTTATGGTTGGAAGAAAATTTTAAATAAACTATTTTCTATTAAGGGACTACAAATGCGTCAAAATGCGAAACTAAGTGGTAAAGGGTTAAATAACCTTGTTACACATTTCAATTTTCGTAATTGTAATTACACCAGAAACAACCCACCTTCAATGTTCACAGGATGGTCTGCCTGTGTGTTAGCGTTCTTCAGTTGTAGTTTGACCCGTTGCAATCTCTCGATGATCTCCGCCATGTTGCCACCCTCGTCCTCTCCGTATGACCTTGACCTCTCACACAGGGCTGAGTTGTCTTGCTCAAGCTGGCTCACACGATCCTTGTAACGCTGTGGATTGCAATACATGTAAAACACATTATATGTCAGTAACATTTTTACGGACTGACCAACAAACGCAACAGACAAATAGAGTGACACCAATTTCCCCACTTTCAAACTTGATTCAATAACTAACAACCACCAACATCAGGAAATGCATGCATGCATATGATATGAGCTCCGGGAAAAAGGGCTTTATGCATGTGCATAAAAAGTTGTACATGTACCAGATTAGCTTGTGCAATCCACACAGGCTGATTAGGGACACTCTCCGCATAGAATTGTTATTTTTCAAAGAAACTTTTTTCTAATAACAAATTTCTTATAGACAGAAAGTGTGGTCCATGATTAGCCTTTGCAGACTGCACAGGCTAATCTGGAATGACACTTAACACACAGGCTAATCTGGAATGACACTTAACGCACAGGCTAATCTGGAATGACACTTAACGCACAGGCTAATCTGGAATGACACTTAACACACAGGCTAATCTGGAATGACACTTAATGCACAGGCTAATCTGGAATGACACTTAACACACAGGCTAATCTGGAATGACACTTAACGCACAGGCTAATCTGGAATGACACTTAACACACAGGCTAATCTGGAATGACACTTAACACACAGGCTAATCTGGAATGACACTTAACGCACAGGCTAATCTGGAATGACACTTAACACACAGGCTAATCTGGAATGACACTTAACGCACAGGCTAATCTGGAATGACACTTAACACACAGGCTAATCTGGAATGACACTTAACACACAGGCTAATCTGGAATGACACTTAACGCACAGGCTAATCTGGAATGACACTTAACACACAGGCTAATCTGGAATGACACTTAACACACAGGCTAATCTGGAATGACACTTAACGCACAGGCTAATCTGGAATGACACTTAACACACAGGCTAATCTGGAATGACACTTAACACACAGGCTAATCTGGAATGACACTTAACACACAGGCTAATCTGGAATGACACTTAACACAGAGGCTAATCTGGAATGACACTTAACACACAGGCTAATCTGGAATGACACTTAACACACAGGCTAATCTGGAATGACACTTAACACACAGGCTAATCTGGAATGACACTTAACACACAGGCTAATCTGGAATGACACTTAACACACAGGCTAATCTGGAATGACACTTAACGCACAGGCTAATCTGGAATGACACTTAACGCACATGCTAATCTGGAATGACACTTAACACACAGGCTAATCTGGAATGACACTTAACACACAGGCTAATCTGGAATGACACTTAACACACAGGCTAATCTGGAATGACACTTAACACACAGGCTAATCTGGAATGACACTTAACGCACAGGCTAATCTGGAATGACACTTAACACACAGGCTAATCTGGAATGACACTTAACGCACAGGCTAATCTGGAATGACACTTAACACACAGGCTAATCTGGAATGACACTTAACACACAGGCTAATCTGGAATGACACTTAACGCACAGGCTAATCTGGAATGACACTTAACACACAGGCTAATCTGGAATGACACTTAACGCACAGGCTAATCTGGAATGACACTTAACACACAGGCTAATCTGGAATGACACTTAACACACAGGCTAATCTGGAATGACACTTAACGCACAGGCTAATCTGGAATGACACTTAACACACAGGCTAATCTGGAATGACACTTAACACACAGGCTAATCTGGAATGACACTTAACGCACAGGCTAATCTGGAATGACACTTAACACACAGGCTAATCTGGAATGACACTTAACACACAGGCTAATCTGGAATGACACTTAACACACAGGCTAATCTGGAATGACACTTAACACAGAGGCTAATCTGGAATGACACTTAACACACAGGCTAATCTGGAATGACACTTAACACACAGGCTAATCTGGAATGACACTTAACACACAGGCTAATCTGGAATGACACTTAACACACAGGCTAATCTGGAATGACACTTAACACACAGGCTAATCTGGAATGACACTTAACACACAGGCTAATCTGGAATGACACTTAACACACAGGCTAATCTGGAATGACACTTAACACACAGGCTAATCTGGAATGACACTTAACACACAGGCTAATCTGGAATGACACTTAACGCACAGGCTAATCTGGAATGACACTTAACACACAGGCTAATCTGGAATGACACTTAACACACAGGCTAATCTGGAATGACACTTAACACACAGGCTAATCTGGAATGACACTTAACACACAGGCTAATCTGGAATGACACTTAACGCACAGGCTAATCTGGAATGACACTTAACGCACAGGCTAATCTGGAATGACACTTAACACACAGGCTAATCTGGAATGACACTTAACACACAGGCTAATCTGGAATGACACTTAACGCACAGGCTAATCTGGAATGACACTTAACACACAGGCTAATCTGGAATGACACTTAACACACAGGCTAATCTGGAATGACACTTAACGCACAGGCTAATCTGGAATGACACTTAACACACAGGCTAATCTGGAATGACACTTAACACACAGGCTAATCTGGAATGACACTTAACGCACAGGCTAATCTGGAATGACACTTAACGCACAGGCTAATCTGGAATGACACTTAACACACAGGCTAATCTGGAATGACACTTAACACACAGGCTAATCTGGAATGACACTTAACACACAGGCTAATCTGGAATGACACTTAACGCACAGGCTAATCTGGAATGACACTTAACGCACAGGCTAATCTGGAATGACACTTAACGCACAGGCTAATCTGGAATGACACTTAACACACAGGCTAATCTGGAATGACACTTAACACACAGGCTAATCTGGAATGACACTTAACGCACAGGCTAATCTGGAATGACACTTAACACACAGGCTAATCTGGAATGACACTTAACGCACAGGCTAATCTGGAATGACACTTAACGCACAGGCTAATCTGGAATGACACTTAACGCACAGGCTAATCTGGAATGACACTTAACACACAGGCTAATCTGGAATGACACTTAACGCACAGGCTAATCTGGAATGACACTTAACACACAGGCTAATCTGGAATGACACTTAACACACAGGCTAATCTGGAATGACACTTAACGCACAGGCTAATCTGGAATGACACTTAACGCACAGGCTAATCTGGAATGACACTTAACACACAGGCTAATCTGGAATGACACTTAACACACAGGCTAATCTGGAATGACACTTAACGCACAGGCTAATCTGGAATGACACTTAACGCACAGGCTAATCTGGAATGACACTTAACACACAGGCTAATCTGGAATGACACTTAACGCACAGGCTAATCTGGAATGACACTTAACAGCACAGGCTAATCTGGAATGACACTTAACACACAGGCTAATCTGGAATGACACTTAACACACAGGCTAATCTGGAATGACACTTAACACACAGGCTAATCTGGAATGACACTTAACACACAGGCTAATCTGGAATGACACTTAACACACAGGCTAATCTGGAATGACACTTAACACACAGGCTAATCTGGAATGACACTTAACACACAGGCTAATCTGGAATGACACTTAACACACAGGCTAATCTGGAATGACACTTAACGCACAGGCTAATCTGGAATGACACTTAACACACAGGCTAATCTGGAATGACACTTAACACACAGGCTAATCTGGAATGACACTTAACACACAGGCTAATCTGGAATGACACTTAACACACAGGCTAATCTGGAATGACACTTAACACACAGGCTAATCTGGAATGACACTTAACGCACAGGCTAATCTGGAATGACACTTAACACACAGGCTAATCTGGAATGACACTTAACACACAGGCTAATCTGGAATGACACTTAACACACAGGCTAATCTGGAATGACACTTAACGCACATGCTAATCTGGAATGACACTTAACACACAGGCTAATCTGGAATGACACTTAACACACAGGCTAATCTGGAATGACACTTAACACACAGGCTAATCTGGAATGACACTTAACACACAGGCTAATCTGGAATGACACTTAACACACAGGCTAATCTGGAATGACACTTAACGCACAGGCTAATCTGGAATGACACTTAACACACAGGCTAATCTGGAATGACACTTAACACACAGGCTAATCTGGAATGACACTTAACACACAGGCTAATCTGGAATGACACTTAACACACAGGCTAATCTGGAATGACACTTAACACACAGGCTAATCTGGAATGACACTTAACGCACATGCTAATCTGGAATGACACTTAACGCACAGGCTAATCTGGAATGACACTTAACGCACAGGCTAATCTGGAATGACACTTAACACACAGGCTAATCTGGAATGACACTTAACGCACAGGCTAATATGGAATGACACTTAACACACATGCATTAAGCCCTATTGTCCAGATCGAGGCTCATATATAACAATTCTCATTCCTTTACGTAAACATGTCAGCCTTACCTGTATATTCTGCTGGTCCTGGTATCTCTGGCGCTCATAGTTGCCAACGGTTTCCGAGAGTTCAGATATCCTAGACTCGAGCTCCGCAATCCTGGCCTCACACTGCTCACCAAAGGCTCGAGCTTTGAGCTCGGACTCACTCACCCTGGCTCGGTCTTCTTGCAGCAAGATACTGTGCTGAGCCTGGATAGGGTGATGAAAACATGAGACCTACATTTACATCAGCTGGAAAAAATGAGACTTACATTTACATCAGCTGAATAACACGAGACCTATATTTACATCAGCTTGATAACACGAGACCTACATTTACATCAGCTGGAAAACATGAGACCTACATTTACATCAGCTGGATAACACGAGACCTACATTTACATCAGCTGGAAAACATGAGACCTACATTTACATCAGCTGGAAAACATGAGACCTACATTTACATCAGCTGGAAAACATGAGACCTACATTTACATCAGCTGGATAACACTAAACCTACATTTACATCAGCTGGAAAACATGAAATCTACATTTACATCAGCTGGATAACACGAGACCTACATTTACATCAGCTGTTCGAAAAGCTGATCTAATAATGTTTGGGTAAAATGCACCATACAGATAAATATAAGAAAAATAAAAACTCTGACCATTTTTCATCAAAATTGAGAAAAAATATGGCATCTTGAGTGTTTTCTTTTCCCCTGACATGATCCACATTCAAAATAGGCCTTGATACTGTCAAAATATAAATTATGATCAATGTGGCTTTTAGAGTGGTTACAAGTTTTTTGATGTAAGATTTACACCTTCTAATTCAGTTTTTAAGTGCACATGACCAAGATTCAAATTCGGTCGAGGCATTGCAAAGATAAACATATTGTCATAGTGCCATCAAGATTTAGCCATAAATGTGGCCTCTTGAGTGGCAACAAGATGTTTCTAAGATTTGATCTGGTGACATACTTTTTTCCCACACATGACCCAGATTCTGGCCTAGATATTGTCAAGCACACATTATAACCAAGTGTCATCAAGATTGAGCCATAAATATTTGCCCTGTAATGGCAACAAGGTGTTTCTAAGGTTTGACCTGGTGACCTAATTTTTGCACAGAAGTGACCCAGCTTACAACTCGATCTAGATATTTTAAAGATAAAAACTCAGACCAAGTTTCACCAATTTGTGAGGATATATGTGGCCTCTAGAGTGGTAACAAGCTTAAAGTAAAAAAAAGCAATAAGTCACCAAGCATGACTTTGAAAATAGACTTAGCACAATAGCTAACCACAAGCACTTAATGCACAAATAAAATAAAAACCTATTTAAGTAAATATGACATTCTCGGAAAATGTAGCTAAATGCATGTGCATAAAGTGTCATCCAAGACACGCATGTGCATTTAGACACTATCTGCCTAATCTGGATTTTCGTTACAAAGAGATTTCCTTTAACCAAAAATTGAATACAAGCAGAAAGTGTTGTTTCTGAGCAGCCTCTGCACATGCATTAAGCCTTGTTTTCCTACAGCCTGGCTCATATTCACTCAAGTGGCAACCTTGAGTTCTTCCGCTTCTTTCTGAAGGTTTATCAGCTGTGGTGAGGGCTGCAAGGATTTTGTTCTCTCAGACTTGAGCATTGTTCTGGCCTCTGCCAGATCTTGGCGAAGCTGCGCCGTCTCGGTGTCCTGCCGACTCAGCACATCCCGAACCACCTGCTCCTGTTCGCGTAGGCTGAATGACAGCTCCTCGTTCTAAACGTGCAAATACAGAGATTTCTATATTTGGATTGCATGGGAGTGAAATAGAAAAGGGAGCAATTTTAATCTATATGTGTTAGAAATATATAATGGAAAAATACAAAGTAAATAGAAAATTGTGTTTAAATCTTCAACTGTTTGTGTAAGCTATGCAGTGAAAGTTTCCTAACCTAAGTAGTTTTCTATTTTTTTCTTAACATCATCTGCACTCTTATTCCAGCCTGTAATGCGCTTCTTTAAAGTCCAAAACAAAAATAACGTGGGAGATCTTGGCTTCCATTTTGTCTTAACCTTCAATTTCTGTCAAAAATGTTTTAAATGTCATTCAAAACTGCGAGGCCAATGGGGCTACTTGATTAATTTCTCCACTTTAAAGATTAAAGTGTGGTCATCTACTGTTCAATGTGAAAAATGGAGTGAACACTCACCAGTGTTTGACTTTCTAAAATAGCTTCTACCTATTTGCTATCAATCTTTAAAAGAGTTGACAGTTTGGACATTTTTGTCATGTTTAACAAAACATATTTCATTTCTTGTTGTTGTTTGATGATATGTATTTTAATATTGTATGCTAAAATGCTAGTGAAAACCTTTAAGGCTGAGACAAATAAGTAATTCAGACAATTTAAACGCATACAAACGCAGGTTTAATGTTCTTAGACATTCATTCAAGAAAAAGAGCAAGTAAAGAGAAACCAATATTGTAGCGTTTATATGCATGCGTATGATGCAATAAAACATTTCTTTGTACCTTATTGCATTCTAAATTTAAATTCACTTGTCTATTAAATTTAAATTAACTTGAACAGTGCCTAATTAAACTTCTGTCCCATAAGCACCGTACACTTTACACTTCTTAAAAATGGCTGAAGTTGTGTTAATGAAAGGTCACCTTGGTCTCTAACTCCTCTCTCAAGGCCCTCTCCTGACCCAGCAGTTTTTGAAGCTCCCGTAACATGAGGGCGTGGTCTGTCTGCTCCTTCTCACGCTCCAACTGCTGACCCCGCACCCTGCCACGCCACTGCCATTAAGGAGACATTTGAGATGTGCTCTGAGAAAAGGAGGTTTAATGCATGTGCGTAAAGCATCGTCCCTGATTAGCCTTTGCAGTCCATACAGGCTAATCAGGGATGACACTTTCTTGACAAAAATTCAGTTTAGGCGGAAAGTGTGGTCCATGATAAGCCTGTGCGGACTGAATGTGGAATAAAATTTTACAAATGCATTAAACCCTCTTTTCACAGAGCATGTTTTTCTCGTTGTTACCAAAATAAAATGTAGAAATAATATTTTTTGTTAATCTAGATTTGAATAACTTTTAATTTTTAAATAAAATTAAGATTGTTAAGTAAGGTACAATACATGAAGAAAAAAATTATTATTGTCTTTTGTGGAGATTTAAAGAACACTTCAACAGTGGGGATCAACTTGTGACCTTCTAGTCACTAGATGGAAATCAAATCCACTACATCACGGCGACCACTTTTCACATCAACATGTGTTCTATTCATGGCCTACCTCCTGTGTCTGTGAGGCCAGGTCTTTCTGAAGGGAATCAATCTTCTGTGACAAGGTCTCACATTTCTTCTGTAACTCTTCATTTTCTTGCTGCAAATTGTAAATCTTTTCTATAAGTTCTTTTAAAAACAGTCCCTTGAAGCTGGAACTGAGGTAATCATAGAAAGAAAAATTAAATTATGCGAAAATGGGTCTTATATTATAGACACAAGTGTAGCTGCGGACCAGCCTGAGCATCAGTGCAGCCTTGCACGGAGATATGCTATCCGCTATAAAGTAACACATATTTTTTAGATCTCATTAGCAGACATGGTAACTCCTGAACAGACTGTGTGGATGAGTAGGCCACATACGGCTTAAGACCCATTTTCTCATGACGAACAAGACTTACTCTTCCATTTGCCAAATTAGCCAATGGCTACACATTGACACAGTTGGCTAAAGAATTTTCTGTTTTGTTGCACAGTTTTCATAAAAACACATCAAACAAGATTTTGCCATAGCAAGGAAAATTTGGCTAAATAAAATTTTGACTCAGGGGAAGACATCGGCGGTTGTCAAAGTACCTTGAGAGATTTCTTGTCTGCAATATAGCTGGCTTCCAGCTTGGATTTCTGTGTGGTTAGTGTGAGGAGGGAACCAGACAGTGTCTCAACTTGGGACTGGAGCTCAGACAGTCTACCCTGACTTGGGAAGTCCCCACCAGCATCCTGGAACACAATGTCTGGGGTTATTAAGTGTTATGGCGGTGTATACTTCTTTGAGGACTAGAAAAATACATATGTGCCATGGCTGTCAATTCCAGTTCTTTCAATACATTTTGTAAGAAGACATATTGGTTTTCTAAAATGTACACGTACTGAGCCATTAGCTGTTGGGTCTCTGCTGCGTATCTGGCAGAGATCATAAATCTGAGCCTTGCTTTGGGGAAAACGGGGCTTAATGCATGTGTTTTACCTGTTGTCCCAGATAAGTCTGTGCAGGCCGCGTTTAAAGGATGTCCCTTCTAAATGAAAATTCAGTCTAAACTGAATGTGTTGACATCCCCAAAAATCCATTTTAGGCAGAAAGTGTCCCCTATGCATAAATCCCCGCTTTCTCTGAATGCGGCTCAAATATTGTTTAATGAGTGTATTGAATTCTGGCTTCATTTCTACTTTTAATAATGGTTTGTTGTGTATATTTCATAATAAAAAAAAATGTTACATCATTTTGTAATTTGATGACACAAAAAACCAAGTCTGACTCAATACATACAGTTGAGAAATATTACAACACAGAGCATTCAAACTAGAGATATTGCTTGCCCTAGTTTGGACGACAATAAAAACTGGATCCAGGTGTTTAACATTTAACGATTGGTTAAGTTAACCATTCAAAGGTTAAAATCTTAAACATATTTTGGACTGATTTGGAAAAGTGATAAATTAACCAGGGGTATATCAAATCTTTATGCATTAGAAAATTAAGTAGCAGCACTCTTCTGGGGGAACTTATTTCACGACCAGTCAAGTGTAAACAAGCAAATTTGTTGAATTGATGTGCAGATTTATGAACAGGACATTAAGTGTAATAAAACAAAGTGTTACGTTTTTTGTTTTTATGCATTGAAATTCTCCTCATTCATATCTATACACCCGTGATGTTTCGTCTTGTAAAGTATCTGAGATATAGCCCTGAAAAGTAAATCCTACAAAAACAAGAAAGGGAAAGTCTTTCTTAAGAAAGTGTAGGGTTATGTTTCTAATGCAAGGCACTTCTTCTCATTGATATCAAATCACTCATGAAGTTTCATGTTTAAAATCATGTATAGTTTCTGAGATATAGCTATTTTCCTTGCCTTTAGCAGGGGATAAAAATGCCAGACACTTACATCTTCTGCTTTTGAGACATTTAAGGGATCTGAACCTGGCCTGGCCCCTTCTTCGGATTCTCTATCTGACCCCTGACTGTCTGATGCTGGCCCCTTCCTGACCTCTTGCTGATCTCTGGACTTTTGACCTTGAGATAGAACTTTCACACTGGCTTCTAACGCTTCCTTTTCCTTCACTACGCCTTTGTAAGCTCCGATCAAATCTTCAAAAGGGCAAAAGAAAGAGATCATTTAAAAATTGTGAAATTTGGGTTAAGAAAATTAAATTTACTGTATGCATTATCTTTCATTTCAAGTTTTATTATGAGCACTGCAATTCTGTAATATTTTATATTTTGTACTAAAATTCAACAAAAACAATGTTTTTCCTATATTTATGTCTTTTTGATCTTTAAAACAATATTGGTTCCTTTAGTTTTATTCCTCTTTCCCTGGTTTAATAAAAAAAAGATTGATATCTAATAAAAAAGGAGTTAAATTAAATTTGATTTTCTAAGGTACTTCAAACACATCAAAGTGCATATCCAAGTGTCATTTTGCTAAACCCAAACTGGTTAACTCCCTATAAATAAATACTAGTGACTTGTTGCTCACCCCTGAGTTTCTGCTCCCTCTTATCAAGAAGCTCCTTCTGCTGCTCTATCGTCCTCAGGAGCTCCCCACGGGAGGCTCGCTCTAGATCCATATCATGCTCTACAGAGGGCAATGAAAGTTGGTGAATACATGTATACAGGTGTGTTAGGCTTATCTACTACAAGTGTCTGGGTTTTATTTGTTGTCATTTTAAAATTGTCAATGATTGAGAAACTGATTTTGCTAAATCATTGTGAATTTAAACATGAATAATGGACAGACAGTTGCTATATCAACAAGAGTGATCTTATTTGGAAGGTGGATTTTGCAATATGGAAGTAAAAGTATTATTTTGATATTGCCATACTGTAGTGACCATACACAACAATAAATCTATTGAAATTAAGTGTTTTTAATTTACAATTCTGATCACAAGAATGTATATTATTTTATTTTGAGAATATCATGTAAAAAGAATTATGATGGACAAAATTGCTAAAACTTATTTAAAATGTCCGAATGCAGTGGAGACAACGCTTTTGTGTTAGCCAAATCCCTGCAAAGGAGTGATCTTTAAAAGCCTCTAGTATAAGTAAGACAATAGTAGTTTCTGATACAATTCTGCTGTGCAGGCCCAAAAGTCTCCTTCAAAACAGATTATATTGTTCATTTGACATTGACATTGAATTTTTTTAATTAACATAAGTGTGTCAAATTTTTTAAAGACAAACAGTACAGCAGGTCTCTCAGAGCATAAATCTGACCAAGGACGATTATTGAAAACCAATGGAGAGTTGTCAGGAAGCATGTTTTTAGCATGATACGCCAATACATTTCTTTGTATTGAGTTGCATTCAAATTAATGCAGATCCACTCATCCATCAGTTGTTAAAATTAAAGCTGATGTGCACACATTGTGTCACCTGCTTTGAGCATATTCCATAGGAAAACCTAATCCCATTATTTAATTCGCACTTCACCTCGAAAAAAATAGCGTACTTATGTGTTTATGAAATTCTATTGGCAAAATTATTATGTTTAAATTGCATTTGTGGTGATATGGGATTATCTGTGAAGATAAAGCCGATATCTATGAGTATTGAAATTCAGGGCCCTCGATCTGCATTTTTTTACTGCCAGTGGTAAATATGATCAGTGGCTTTCCACATAAAAAACGTAAAAAAAGAACAGAACATGCAAAACCCTAAACACTAGCCTCATCAATACGACTGTAGATGGGAAATATTACTTTTTGCGCACTATGCCATAAATAAAGGACCATGTATGATTGAAATCTTGGAGAGAAATACTGCTATAGGTACAGGAGTTTTTATCTATGCCTTATAACTAGTGAAATTTGTTACAGAAAAATCGTTTTAGTTCGGCCTTAAAGGCTTAATAAAACTGATTCGGGCTAGTGAAAGTTCTCAGGTGGAAGCCCGTTCGGGCTAATGGAGAAAAAAATTACAAATGTGCAGAGTGCACGAGCATTGACATACCTTATGTAACACATGCATTATCATTCATCATGTTCATCCAAATTTGTTTACGGTCTGTCATCTACCGGATGTTGACGCGACGAACACAAGGCTACATTCAAACAAATCTGCAGGCTACACGACAGGAAAAACAAGTGAGAGTTCAAACTCAACGTAGCGGTTATCATCACATGGCTACTGGATGAACTAGTCAAATCTCTGCGCGGATGTTGGTGTGTGTTGTCAGAGGCTACGTCTCTGGTGTTCTGCCAGATCACGGAGCGTATTTGACGAAATCGAGAGTCCGTGGCCAGATTTAGCATTCTTATTGGAGTCATCGCAATATTTATATTATGAGTGTATTCTTGTTATGGTCTGCGATAACATGGATTATTCACAAATGAAGAAAAGATCAATATGATCTAACTATCGCTCATTGTCGACCTGAAAGGGCACATAAGTCACCTGGGGTGACTAGAAGCCGGGTCATGTCACCCTGCTTTGACTTCAAGCCGAAGCTTGTCTACCCCGAGTAACTAGAATCGGCTTAATGTCATATTTTATTTTATTTATTAATTTAATTAACAGAGACGTAAGGAGCATATTTATTATCTAAGCACTGATCCTGTTTTGTATTTATCTGTAGATATAGAATACAATGACAATATTTCTCTTGAAAAAAAAACACCATAGGTACATGATATTGTTATATTTATTGCAATTATATATAAAACTATGTTTGACATTATGTGATCATTAGGTATAAACTACCAAGTCACACTCTCAATAACAGTTTTATTTCGTGTATATTTAAATTGATATTTGTTCGAAATGATGTATTTTATATTTACCGTAAACGCATGCTGTTACTGTATATGTATGTTTACCTTACGTATGTCTTATTTATTAAATGTATTTGATAATATTTCCCCATGTTGTATCTGTGTATACCTGGGAGTAATAAAGATCTGTTCTGTTTATGACAATGAGCTTTATATGCTTAAGTCTAATAAAATATTCTGTTCTGTATTCATATCTATTCAATTATAAACATATTCACTTAAAACTAGTTATTCACACATTTGAGTTTACAATCACTTAACGCGCATTTAAAACAAACCATTTTAATGAGCATCTATTGCCAATTAAACTTGTCACCAATTTAGGAGTAGCATGCAACAAGCAATCAAGCCCGGATATCGACGCTTCAATTTAGTGTCAACATTTCACACATACTCAAGTCAACGGCAAACGGTGGTACAACTAACAGAACATTATTCGTGAATTTATCATTCTGTTGAATGTGCAACACTGATAACATAAGCCTTTTTCACCGATATTACAACACCGCAATACATTTGGACAGATACAAAAATTAAAACTAGGTAAGCTTATAAAAATTGATATACAATACTTTCATACAAATACTTCTCAAGTAAAAAATATCGGCATTGTTAATTACAGCATAATGTTTTCAATAACTTTCAAATAATGTAATAAGTTTAATTTTTTTCTTTGTAGATGTATAGTACACAACTAAAAACCACAAAAACCGACGTCTCTTGTATGACAGACATGTCAAAAATGCAGTATTCTGCTGATTCGTCAACATATGCCACTTCCGGTCACAACGAATGTGACAGCGACACATCCGGATATCTGTCTGCGTCATCACTGGACTCCACAGGAGAAGAAAGGCGACTGGCAGCGAACGACGACAAGATAATGCGCGTATGGAGCTGTTGGAGCCAGCACATAGATTCTTCTTTCGGTCCGAAATGTTCCACGCCTAAACGCACATCTTCGAGCGGAGTGCTTAAAAAGCGCATTAACTTCACAACCGGAAGTGGACGTTTTTCGCAGAAAAGCCGATCCGAAGGGGATCTGCGCGGACTCGATGTTAAAGAATCATTGGATTGCAATAATGCAGACTCTTTGGACAGTGGTTTGAACACTTTCAGCAGTATACAATGTCAAGCATATGCCAGTCAGGACTGGAAGCGTCGGCCATACATGACCCAGTCTACGTCAGAAACGGATGTCCGAATAGTTGGAAACCAGTCTAAATACGAGAGACTTCCGAGATACCGCGTGACGATGAACAATCCAACTCGTGCTAATCATGGCGCTGTTTCCGGTCTCTCATTTGACGAATCTATGAGTGATTTTTTATCAAACGTTAACCAAGATAATCTGGCTAGTTACCTGCAGTTTTATGACAGAGTAACTAGGAAAGCGAACATTGAGCGCTTTGGTCGAGATGGATCTGTCTATGTTTAAACTGTATGGTTTACATTATGCTTTGTTACTTGTCAATGGATATAACACGATGAGAGTGCTTCTTTATGAATTTTACATGGAATTTTACTGTTATGTTCATGTTATTGATTTGTTGAATACATAATAGATATACAAAATTATACTAAATAGTTATGCATCTTCAATTCATATACACATTTGTGAAATAGAGCCTGACATCAATCGTTCGGAGAACCTAAATAACGCTGTAAATATGTGCGTATGACGGTACACAAATACATCAAGTCTCTCTCTATATATATTATGTGAATATATACTAGGCGAGTCGAACATATAATATACATTAACAAGGGTCATATATAACTAACATTAATGAGGAAGGTCTAGCATATATGGAGACGGATAATAAACGCATACAAACCATGAGTATGATATGAACATCAAGTCGGCATAACATAAGTGTGGACATAACAAACAATTAAGTACTGACACAAAGAAGACGAAGAGACAAACCGATTAGTATATCGGTAATAAGTGCACACAGATTACATCAAACGGCTAAATGGCGCTTAATTTTCAAATACTTGAACCGGTAGATCGATATGATAAACACTCTATGCCCGATCACTATATGCCCTCCTTCGGGGGCATAAAAAACACAATATGTAATATACAGTCACAGTGAATAAGAAATCGAGATAACAATACTGTATGCATTACACATACAATACAATGTTTATATGCATTCTTGCGCACGCAATGTACACGTCCATGTAACTGAAAATGTAATCGAAACATTTTTTTAATTTCTTGTCATTTCCATTATTCCATCATCAACAACCCATACATACCACTGTCAACAAGTCAAAGAGCAATGCTTTTCCCAGAAAATGAAGCAGGTTAAATCAACACCACATTTCAACAGTGGTAAATTGTCATGTAAGTCAATGTGAGACTCAAATGAGATGAGCGGATGTGGTTTGTTAAGAGTATTAATTTATCAAATCTATGCAAAAATCAAAGCTTTGCAGGTAACATTGTTGCCGTCGTATGAAACATGCCATTTAAGGTAAACCACGGATGGATATACGGGCGGAAGAACGAACGATTAAACGTGTTAGTAGATGCCGGTGATACACACAATATTTGTTTGAAACTTATTTCGGCATCTTAGCATGAATCGGATATTGAACAATATAATTATGCGTCAAAATCATGATATTATAACAGAGATAGAAAAACTATAAACAAAGTAAACCACTTATTAACGGCTGCATTATTAATATCTATGTAAAATCATTCTTTGTTTACTACCTCGATAGCAACGGTTTCTGATAAATTGTAAAATATGAATAATTAAAAGGACTTGTTCATATACTTTTGTAATTAAAACAACAACAACATCATATCATTTAATGCATTAACTTCAACGTTTGACTGTTTGGAACAATACCAATATTATAAGGGTAAAGCGTTGCTGGAAAGAGGTGTGATTAAAACGGGGTTTAAATCCGAGTCTTTTGGGTGCTTCCATTGCGCTTACCACTCGCCTTTTCAGGCTCTATTTCCCTGTTGCGTATTTTAAAGCTGTATTAGTAATGCACGTTTTTTTTTCTAACCAGTGGTCAGGTACAGCAAAGATCTATCAATGAATTGATAAGAAGCAGTGCTGATCCCTTGTAGCAGTGCAGTTATTTTGCTCTGATTGGCTACCTTGCTATAACGATATGTCATTGCTCCAGATAAAATGAATGAAATACCCGTGACCGAATGTAAACGTATCGAGATATTGTGCAGTTTCATTCAAACACGCTTCAATTAGCTGCAGCGCATCATCGCGCGAAACAGAATCCTTGGGTTTTAATGCCATGTATAACTGGGAGTCGTCGGCATAGAAGAGATGTTGTAGAGTATGCTTTGTACAGATGGCCCCTACTGGTTTTGTAAACATGCTGTCCGGCTCGAGGGTGGCGGACTCAGCTTGATTAGCAGAGCCGCCCGCAGAAGTTCCTCTCTATAAAGAAATATGTACAGATGAGAAAATCTTCTCCGGGTGACTCTCGCCTCGGTCGTGACGCGCACGCTCCAGCTGCTGACCGAGAACACAATCCCCCTACTGCGCCGCTTTGATTTATTAATATTTTTTTATCATTTGGCAGGTACAGTAAATTATCTCCCTTTAAAGCTTATTACTTCAATGGATTTGTTTTCTTGACCTTTGACCTTAAAGGATGACCTTGACCGTAACCTTTCACCACTCAAAATGTGCAGCTCCATGGGATACACATGCATGCCAAATATCAAGTTGCTATCTGAAGCGACATAGAAGTTATGAGCATTTTTCGAAACCTAAACGCAAAGTGTGACGGACAGACGGACAGACGGACGGACGGACAGTCCGATCACTATATGCCCTCCTTCGGGGGCATAAAAAAACACAATATGTAATATACAGTCACAGTGAATAAGAAATCGAGATAACAATACTGTATGCATTACACATACAATACAATGTTTATATGCATTCTTGCGCACGCAATGTACACGTCCATGTAACTGAAAATATAATTGAAACATTTTTTAAAATTTCTTGTCATTTCCATTATTCCATCATCAACAACCCATACATACCACTGTCAACAAGTCAAAGAGCAATGATTTTCCCAGAAAATGTAGCAGGTTAAATCAACACCACATTTCAACAGTGGTAAATTGTCAAATGAGATGAGCGGATGTGGTTTGTTAAGAGTATTAATTTATCAAATCTATGCAAAAATCAAAGCTTTGCAGGAAACATTGTTGCCGTCGTATGAAACATGCCATTTAAGGTAAACCACGGATGGACATACGGGCGGAAGAACGAACGATTAAACGTGTTAGTAGATGCCGGTGATACACACAATTTTTGTTTGAAACTTATTTCGGCATCTTAGCATGAATCGGATATTGAACAATATAATTATGCGTCAAAATCATGATATTATATCAGAGATAGAAAAACTATAAACAAAGTAAACCACTTATTAACGGCTGCATTATTAATATCTATGTAAAATCATTCTTTGTTTACTACCTCGATAGCAACGGTTTCTGATAAATTGTAAAATATGAATAATTAAAAGGACTTGTTCATATACTTTTGTAATTAAAACAACAACAACAACATATCATTTAATGCATTAACTTCAACGTTTGACTGTTTGGAACAATACCAATATTATAAGGGTAAAGCGTTGCTGGAAAGAGGTGTGATTAAAACGGGGTTTAAATCCGAGTCTTTTGGGTGCTTCCATCGCGGTTACCACTCGCCTTTTCAGGCTCTATTTCCCTGTTGCGTATTTTAAAGCTGTATTTGTTATGCACGTTTTTTTTTCGAAAGCTTAAACAAGTTTGATAATTTTGCAAAATTTAATTCTTATTGATCCCTTCGTTATTGTGTTTCCCTTTTTTGTATAAATTATGTACATTTACCAAAAACCAAAATAAAAAACAAAACGTTTAGTTGTCCTTACGTTTGTTACCGAATTACACAACTCAATTTAGGTAATTATTAATTCATTTGATAAATTCCCACAGAACAACTCAAGTGGATAAAAGTTCAAAATTGGTAACAGTACGTACCCTGTGTCCAGTAAAGCTGAATGCAACAACAACAACAACAACAACAACATTTATTCAGCAGTAAACCTTATATAAGCTCATAGCTTCATTACATATGCATTATAAAATGTGTAAGTAATGGTTAAAGATATAAATTAGCCGAAAGTGTTGTGAACTGGTTAACATGGTAAGTTATGAAGGGAATACATAATTTGCATATAATATTGCAACTGCGCATCTTATATTTACTAATTTACTCACAAGACATACGATTAGAAGAATTTACACAATTTTTTGGAGAAATAAACATTTGTGAATACGAATGTTATATATGATCGTGTCTGAATAACTACAGTTTTAGGAATCTTATTTACGTGAAATATTTTTAATACATTATTTTAAATGCATTCATCACAATTTCGATCACGAGTTTTATAGAAATAAATTTGAAAAAAGGAAGGCATAACAATAAAATAAACAGGTTGTAAACAAGTGTTTTTTTAAGATCAAACGATCCATTAAGACCTCACCTAGGTGTATTGCTATCAAAAGGGCTGTGATTTAGGTAATTATTAATTCATTTGATTAATTCCCACAGAACAACTCAAGTGGATAAAAGTTCAAAATTGGTAACAGTACGTGACTTGTGTCCCGTAAAGCTGAATGCATTCATCACACTTCCGATAACGAGTTTTATATAAATAAATTAGAAACAAAAAGGAAGGCATAACAAAAGGTTCCTAGGTGTTATTGCTGTCAAAATGGCTGTGAAGTGCTTCAAGTTAATTTACACATTTATGTTGTCGTAAGTCGAAGCGATATAAATCTTCACACTACGTTATTAATTTATTTATTGCCAACATGGATCTAGATGAGAAATAATATGTTTTGGAAGAGTTATACACTAATCAAATACAGAACGTGAAAGGCTGCAATGAAATTAACAATGTGCCTGGCACTGGTTGATGTGGTGTTATTGTTCTCTTCAGCGGCTCCTCTCACCATTTCTAAACGCCTCAACGCACGACGTCGTTGTCCCTGTGAAAACCTTTATTTGTGTTCTGTCGCCTCTATAACACGAAATTTTTTACCAGTCCTTCCATTAATTTGTGGTTGAACAGTCGTTAAAGGCATCGCGTTCGCAATATGTTTTAAAGAATGAGAATTAACACAGTTACATAACTACAATCACCGCAAATAATTGCGTATTCTTTAGAACACTGAGGATTATCAAAAGAAGTAAAAAAACATTTGTTGAATTGATTTTAGGCACAGAATACATGAATTCACTTGAACGATATTTATACGCTGTAAATAATAAATCACACGTATTGAAATGTTATACATATTTAAAACTTCAGGATTATCTGACAATATTTACTATATATTAAAGACGTTTTCTAAACGTCCAATTTTTTAAATGTTTGTTTTAAGGATAATGAATGCCAATATATATTATTTTAAAAGCACACAATTTTGTTTTACACATTCAAAAAAATTCTAGTCCAATTGTGTAATGATAGTACATGCTTTTTGTTTTTTAATAAATTAATATGAACACTATGAAAAAAGAAAATGTCCAATGGAAATACAATTTTAGTTATGGAAAAAAAGTCAATGGGAAAATTTTCCTATTTTAACAAATGGGAAAAATCCCCTGGGTAAAATTGAAATAAAAATCTTGATAACGAATCAAATACACGAACATATAATGAAGTGCTAAGATTAAGCTAAATCAAGTAATTATTTTATATATGCAATTTGATATGATTTTATCCTGGATTTTTTCTATTTCAAACGAAAATAGGCACAATTACTTAAGTCTGAAAATCGATAACTGAGCATGAACAAACATATGATGAAAAAATCGAAAATCCAATGCTTTTTTTCACAGAAAGTGGAGACGGACAGACAGACAGACAAACAAACAGACAAACAGAAAGACAAACAGAAAGACAAACAGACAGACAGACAGAAAGACAGACAGACAGACAGAATGACAGACAGACAGACAGACAGACAGACAGACAGACAGACAGACAGACAGACAGACAGACAGACAGACAGACAGACAGACAGACAGACAGACAGACAGACAGACAGACAGACAGACAGACAGACAGACAGACAGACAGACGGACGGACGGACAGATAGACACACAGACAAACAGACATACAGACAGACAAACAGACACACACACACACACACACATAGACACACATACAGACACACAGACATAAAAACATACAGACATATAGACGGACGGACAGACAGACAAAAAGACGAACGGACGGACGGACAGTCAGACAGGCAGGCAGGCGGGCGGGCGGGCGGAGGGGAATGGTGAGGACGATCGGGCGGGCGAGCGGACGGGCGGGAAGCAGGCAGGCAGAGAGGCAGGCAGGCAAGCAGGCAGGCAGGAGTTAAACATTTATATAAAATGTTCATTTCTTTCATTTAAACATATTTATTTAAGACTAGGCAGGCAGACAGGCAGGCGGGCGGGTGGGCGGGCGTTCGGGCGAGGGTTTAATCCCGTGACGAGTACGATTTCAAATTCCAAAATGATCGGGAGTGTAATATAACAAAATTACTGTGCACGGAGGATGATCTTTGACACTGTGACGCACCAAATATTTTTGTATTCACGAAGATAAAGGATACATGTGAAGGTAACTAACAGAAGGCTAAACGGTGATGCGGTATTTTTCACTAGATCGATACTCTGCAGCGAGTCAGTGACATAGAATACCGCTGCCTATATGTTAAGGATTAATTGAAGGCAACGATATTAAAATAATGAAAAGAACATATCATTCTACAGTCAGTTCATCAGTATGCCAGTACAATCTACGGCATATGCCAGTGCGTGTGCTAAATAGTAATACATTAATTAAGAAAATGATACATGTACATGTCTTCTTCTTCGTCACTCTTATTTGAAGAAGATAACGTTCAAAGAGGCATCTATATCAATATTATCTTTCACCCGTGGTATTAAATGACTTCTTTTTAAAAAAAGTTTCCTAAATTCTTTTGGTTTTTAAATCGCATTTCTTTCATTTTAAGAAATTGATTATTGTTAAAATTACGCTTAGATTGTCTGCACTGATAGATCTACGAATAATCTTTTTCGCTATAAGCATCGCATGTCTACTATAACTAACTTAATTAATCTTTGCATTGGCATAGGTCATGGCATAAGCGATTAACTCCTGTATCCGTTTAAACACTATAATTATTATCTGATTTAACGTTATAGCTTTCAGCGTTTATTACATGAACATATTTATTTGCATTCGTTTTTAAATCAAATGTTAGTGGTGCCTGATTTGAAAATTCGGTAAAATCTCGACAAAAATCTGCCTAACAAATAATTTACCACGCTTTCGCCCTAACATATTTCGTTAAACATGTGAACACTCGCATCGCTCCCTGTTCGACCGTTAATTATTCGTAAATCACGAGCTATGCATAACTTCAGAAAACTGTCGCCAAAAGTGTTAGTTCGATTATTATTAGATGCCCGACGAATGTAAAAATCAGTTTCGTCATCTGCTGATTGAGAAACAGATCAATCATCGTACAAAGTCCGATTTCAAGGCGTTTTAATCACACGAATACGCTACATTCCCATAATAAAAGAAAATAATGCCAATCTCTAGCAGTAAGTCGTTTTAAGTAACGATGTTCAAAAAAGGAAAATATACACCGCACAATTTTTTTTTACATGAATCAATCGCCCGACATTTATCAGTTCATATTGTTCACCTACCGAATAAAACAGTGGGAGTCTACGTTGTGTATTAGCAACCTGCTGTGATGATCTCTATCCTATCAGCTCAATACATCGGCAACTAATATTGTACTGGAAAAAATAGGATTACTGCCCAAATGACTGCTTTATTGCTATATTATTGTGTCCATTTATAATTAGCAAACTTAAACAGAATAATGTTTATTCAGGAATAGCAATAGATTTGTTTCGACCATCACCGTGACTACATAACAAAACTAGCCTACTTATAAAAATCTATAAAATTATTAAAATTAGTATTTGCATAGGATTCGATAACAAGATTACAATCGGAAATCCTCGGACAATTCACTGTCCGAAGCGTTCAGATTGAACAAGATTAATTACCTTAAAAATAATAATCGATTTTTAGGCAAAAATACCTTCAATCAAATAATATATAAAATAAAAATACATAAATTAAAGCTAAACGTTGCGATTTATACCGCACCAGTCATACCAGTTTTTCCTCAGTTATTTACAACTCCTCGAGATCAAAATCTAACGAATTTTTCAAACATTCAATTAATAGAGAGCAATATCTGGCTGTCATCATCGAACCAAAATTTGGTTGCAAAAGAAGTCAAAATTGATATGTAATGTTTTGTTTTTCAACTTCTTGCTCCAGAAAATGTTTTTTATTTACTTTCTCCATGTACATTAGCTAGTCCGTTTTAGCGTTATGATTAACTCAACAATATTGGTGAATTGAGTGTTAAAGATTTTTATCAAAGTTGTAGCATTATGCAGTTCATAAGGAAAACTTTATACGAAATCGAGCAAAATAACGGCGCACAGACATTTCACTAAACAAACGTAGTAGGTGTACGTTTCGGCGGCTATTACGTCTGACTGCACTAAAATAATTACAATTCTATCAAGCAATTATCGTAAAATTATATTTGTTAAAACACACACGGCAACATAAAAAATGTCATTTCATAATATGAAAGCTAGATTCGCTTTCCGAAACGTCACATTTCAACGTTGAAACTTCTAAAACGCAGTAATGACCATTAAAAACCGCTTTCATAAATGTTAATTATCTTATTTGTTCTTACGTTACTGACGCTGTTATACATGTGCGTTACATTTTGTATAGGCGAATAGAAAATTTGTTTGTTTCAATCGATATCAATATTTGTGACAAAATATAAATTTGATTTATGTTTAGTTGCTTAAACCGAACACGAAAGTAAAAAGATACTGTTTACGCATATTTTCGTCGTTTCGAGTATGAGTCCTAAACATATATCTTTAAGAAAGCAAAATGAAGTTGTAAATGCGATTGCAAATAACCCACAGCCGGTATATTGCTTTTTGTATAATATCAGGTACTTCGTTACAAATGTGTGTCTTATGCCGTTGATAACTGACTTTGTCATCCGTCCGCAATAATAATAGCGCCTTCAAGCGTTCCACACATAAACTGTGAAGGAAATGGTCGAAAATCAATAATCACTTTGTTAAAGATGTATTTTTTCCAGAAAATCACTTCATTGTCGTATTCAGTTAAATCGTAAATGGCGGTGGTATGTTCGGACCGTTTACTGAATTTTTGAGAAAAAAATGAAATACAAATAATGTATCATCATCTTAATCCTTTACGGATGCTAACAAGTATTGCGATCTCAAACGCTTCTTATTACTTTTTTAAACATACCGTAGTGCGCAATTTTCAAATAATTTAATAAGTGCTACAAGTAATGATTTTAATGACTTAACGAGTGTTGGTTTTTAATCAAATTTGTTTAATAATTCGCTCTCAATTAGAATCGCTTAAACGGTTGTGGTGGCATTATTGATGACGTTAATTACACAGACTATACGACTTATAATATTAAATTCTGATTGAGCAAATACGACGTAAATTGATCATAATTTCAACAAAAGTGATAATCTTGATACAATTTATATTTCTATGCACTTGCTTACTCGAGCATTCAGTTGTAAGTTGGTTAACAAAACATCAAATAATCAGAAAAAGACTCGTTCGTTGCTTTATTAATGTGTTTATTGTCACGCAATTTATTTCCGCCATTATTGCGACATGCTGTTTAAGTGGGCGACAGCGTTAATTGACAAAATGTAGCGCTTAAAATCGAATTTGTTCGATCAAGTTTATGAAAACTGCATTAATAAACAAGTTTTTGGTTATTATTCAATTGATTTTTTTCGTAATTTACATTATACAATGCGGGTTCGGTACTGACATTGCGCTTTCGGTACCGATACAGCGTTAATTGACATTATGTAACGCGTTTAAGATCGAATTTCTACGAAATTTTCCATGAAAAAGGCATATATAAACCTGTTTTCCGTTATTCTTTAATTGAAAATTCAACTGGTCAACTGATTATTTCCATAATTTACATATTACAGTGCGCTTTCGGTACTGACAATGTGCTTTCGGTACCGATACCGAAAGCGCGCGCTTTCGGTAAATCTAGTAACCGCTGATTGGCTACCTTGCTAAAACGATATGTCATTGCTCCAGATAAAATGAATGAAATACCTGTGACCGAATGTAAAAGTATCGAGATATTGTGCCAGATTAAGCATTTTTGGGACAACACGTGCTTATTGCATGTTTAGTCCAAACAGGCTAATCAGGGCCGACACTTTCCGCCTCGACTTGATTTTCGAGTAGAAGTGATTTCCTGAAAATATCCATTAAAGTGGAAAGTGTCGTCCCTGATTAGCCTTTGCATTCGACAAAGGCTAATTTGGGAAGACACTTTACAAACGTGCATTAAGCACCGTTTTCTGAAAATTAGGCTAAAGTTTTTGTTCAACGTGTTGTCTATCAGGGCTCCAAATTAAACGTTAAAGGACATAAACACACCGTTACGTGGTGCTTTGTATTCAAATATTTTAAAAACATGTTTGTCTTAAGAATTTCAACTTGTCCATAAAAGACAGATTTTTATGTTGCTAATGGCACTGTGAAATGCGTCAGAATTACTTTATTTAATAAGCAGGTGTTCTTGTTGAAAAATTCTGTATACTGATATCATGTATACGGTTATGCTTCACGCAACGAGAAATTTTGTCACCGATTTCAGACGTGATGAAGGATTTGTTCTAATACCTTAAGATATCTGCACAAACTGCAAGAAAAACTGTCTGTTATGCACTATAGACTTTTACAAATGGATTGTAATAACTTGAGATATTTGCAAAAAAAGTTCGTAACGGTGTGTTTATATTCTGTCCAGCCCGTGTGAAAACCCCTGAAAAACCGTTTGATTCTGCTATCTGTAATGTCTTTAATATAACCTTTAACTCGGTTATTATAGCATGATATTCTTCTATGATAGTTCTTATTATCTCAGAAGCTGATTAAACTCCTTAGACTCCCCCAATGTATTTGATATAGTGTTTACCTACTGATTGTTCGATGTTTCATGGAAATGTGTAATTATATAATTTATGAGTGTTCATCAATCAAAATATGAAAACGACACATGTCAGCATTGTCCAGAATTTTAATGTATGATATCCAATAGCCGGAGCGTTTTTTTTGTTGCCCAACACAATAGAACTTTAATGCAAAAATCACCCACGATACACATCTGCCTATATATTTAAATGTACTGTATTCAAATCTATTCAATTATAAACATATTCACTTAAAACTAGTTATTCACACATTTGATTATACAATCACTAAACGGGCATTTAAAGCAAACAATTTTAATGAGCATCTGTTGCCAATTTAACTTGTCACCAATTAAGGAGTAGCTTACAACAAGCAATCAAGCCCGGATATCGACGCTTCAATTGAGTGTCAACATTTCACACCTACTAAAGTCAACGGCAAACGGTGGTACAAATAACCGGGCATTATACGTGAATTCATCATTCTGTCGAATGTGCAACACTGATAACTTAAGCCTTTTTCAGCAGTATTACAACAGCGCAATACATTACGACTGATACAATAAATAAAACAAGGTAAGCTTTTAAACACGAAAATTTAAATATTGGTATAAAATATTTCCATACAAATATAACTAAAGTAAAAAAATATCGGATTTGTTTATTTCAGCATTATGTTTTTAATAACTTTCAAATAATTCATTTAATAGGTTTTAAACTTTTTCGTTGTAGATATATAGTGTACAACTACAAACCACACAATTTACCTCTTTGTATGACACACATGTCAAGAATGCTGTATTCTGCCAAATCGTCAACATATGCCACTTCCGGTCACAACGAATGTGACAGCGACACATCCGGATATCTGTCTGCGTCATCACTGGACTCCACAGGAGAAGAAAGGCGACTGTCAGCGAACGACGACAAGATAATGAGCGTATGGAGCTGTTGGAGCCAGCACATAGATTCTTTTTCCGGTCCGAAATGTTCCACGCCTAAACGCACATTTTCGAGTGGAGTGCTTAAACAGCGAATTAACTTCAAAACCGGAAGTGGACGTTTTTCGCAGAAGAGCCGATCCGAAGGGGATCTGCGCGAACTCGATGTTAAAAAATCATTGGATTGCAATAATGCAGACTCTTTGGACAGTGGTTTGAACACTTTCAGCAGTATACAATGTCAAGCGTATGCCAGTCAGGACTGGAAGCGTCGGCCATACATGACCCAGTCTACGTCAGAAACGGATGTCCGAATAGTTGGAAACCAGTCTAAATACGAGAGACTTCCGAGATACCGCGTGACGATGAACAATCCAACTCGTGCTAATCATGGCGCTGTTTCCGGTCTCTCATTTGACGAATCCATGAGTGAGTTTTTATCAAACGTAAACCAAGATAATCTGGCTAGTTACCTGCAGTTTTATGACAGAGTAACTAGGAAAGCGAACATTGAGCGCTTTGGTCGAGATGGATCTGTCTATGTTTAAACTGTATGATTTACATTATGCTTTGTTACTTGTCAAGGTGATATAACGCAATGAGACTGCTTCTTTATGAATTTTACATGGAATTTTACTTTACTGTTATGTTCATGTTATTGATTTGTTGAATACATAATAGATATACACAAATATACTAAATAGTTATGCATCTTCAATTCATATACACATTTGTGAAATAGAGCCTGACATCAATCGTTCGGAGAACCTAAATAACGATGTAAATAGTGCGTATGACGGTACACAAATACATCAAGTCTCTCTCAATATATTATGTGAATATATACTAGGCGAGTCGAATATATAATATACATTAACAATGGTCATATATAACTAACATTAATGAGGAAGGTCTAGCATATATGGAGACGGATAATAAACGCATACCAACCATGAGTATGACATGAACATCAAGTCGGCATAACATAAGTGTGGACATAACAAACAATAAAGTACTGACACAAAGAAGACGAAGAGACAAACCGATTAGTATATCGGTAATAAGTGCACACAGATTACTTCAAACGGCTAAATGGCGCTTAATTTTCAAATACTGGAAATAGTGCGTATAACTGTACAAAAAATAAATAAACTCTAATTTCTCTCAATATATACTAGGCGAGTCGAACATATAATACCGGTATACATAAAAAATGTAAGTTGTAGCAGATATGAATAAACGCATAAAACATGAGTAAGGCATGAACATCATGTCGGCATAACATAATTGTGGACATACCAAATGATTAAGTACTGACAAAAGTAGACGAAGAGACAAACCGATTAGTACATCGGTACTAGGTGCGCGAAAAATATATCGAACAGCTTCCAAATGCATGTACCGGTAGATCGATATGGTTAACACACTATGAATTAGAAAGTTGTGTATATATTCATTTTGTGTTTAATCGTTTGAACTTTCCCCTTATCGGATTGCCAATTAAGATGCATTTGCAACAACATCTAAGCGAATAATTTGCCCATCATTTGCTCGATTGTTTGATAAGAATCAATGAGATTGCTTATTTGATATATGGGCAGTTCAGATAATAAATTCTGCAAGTAAATGTAACATCACAGAACAGGTTCTGTCAATGTTTAAAATGATTTAAGTGTTAAAAAGCATCGACTGCTCATCACCCGTTTATTTTACCCGTACAGATTAAGTGAATTTTAGATTTTCCACGCAGCGGTTATCTCCACGTGGCTACTAGATGAACTAGTCAAATCTCTGCGTGGAGGTTGGTGTTTGTTGTCAGAGGCTACGTCTCTGGTGTTCTGAAAGATTTAGCATATTGGAGTCAGAGCAACATTGATATATTGAGTGTATTCCTGTTGTGGTCTGCGATAACATGGATCATCCAGAAATTAAGAAACTTTCACTATAAATTGATCAACGTACAGTATTTTATGGTAGCTTTTAATTACAGTGTTTGTTTTCTACTGTACTAAGAAGCTTATGACATACTGGTAATTGTTTTGCACTAATTCACTTGGTAATTATTTGAATATAATGCAAAATTAGCCAAGCAACTATACTTTCTATGTTAGCGTCTAAAGGGTACGTCATATGTTTATTCACTCAGACTGCTGTAACACATGCCTAAACAGTGGTCAGGTACAGCAAAGATCTATCAATGAATTGATAAGAAGCATTGCTGATCCCTTGTAGAAGTGCAGTTATTTTGCTCTGATTGGCTACCTTGCTAAAACGATATGTCATTGCTCTAGATAAAATGAATGAAATACCCGTGACCGAATGTAAACGTATCGAGATATTGTGCCAGATTAAGCATTTTTCGGACAACACGTGCTTATTGCATGACTTGATTTTCGAGTAGAAGTGATTTCCTGAAAATATTCATTAAAGTGGAAATAGTCGTCCCTGATTAGCCATTGCATTCGACAGAGGCTAATTTGGGAAGACACTTTACAAACGTGCATAAAGCACCGTTTTCTCAAAATTAGGCTAAAGTTTTTGTTTAACGTGTTGTCTATCAGGGATCCAAATTAAACGTTAAAGGACATAAACACACCGTTACGTGGTGCTTTGTATTCAAATATTTTTAAAACATGTTTGTCTTAAGAATTTCAACTTGTCCATAAAAGACAGATTTTTATGTTGCTAATGGCACTGTGAAATGCGTCAGAATTACTTTATTTAATAAGCATGTGTTCCGACACATATCAGCATTGTCCAGAATTTTAATGTATGGGATCCAATAGCCGGAGAGTTTTTTGTTTGCCCAACACACCAGAACTTAAAGAAATCACCCACGATACACATCTGCCTATATATTTAAATGTACTGTATTCAAATCTATTCAATTATAAACATATTCACTTAAAACTAGTTATTCACACATTTGATTATACAATCACTAAACGGGCATTTAAAGCAAGCAATTTTAATGATCATCTGTTGCCAATTAAACTTGTCACCAATTAAGGAGTAGCTTTCAACAAGCAATCAAGCCCGGATATCGACGCTTCAATTGAGTGTCAACATTTCACACCTACTTAAGTCAACGGCAAACGGTGGTACAAATAACCGGGCATTATTCGTGAATTCATCATTTTGTCGAATGTGCAACACTGATAACTTAAGCCTTTTTCACCAATATTACAACAACGCAATACATTACGACCGATACAATAAATAAAACGAGGTAAGCTTTTAAACACGAAAATTTAAATATTGGTATAAAATATTTCCATACAAATATAACTAAAGTAAAAAAATATCGGATTTGTTTATTTCAGCATTATGTTTTTAATAACTTTCAAATAATTCATTTAATATGTTTTAAACTTTTTCGTTGTAGATATATAGTGTACAACTACAAACCACACAATTTACCTCTTTGTATGACACACATGTCGAGAATGCTGTATTCTGCCAAATCGTCAACATATGCCACTTCCGGTCACAACGAATGTGACAGCGACACATCCGGATATCTGTCTGCGTCATCACTGGACTCCACAGGAGAAGAAAGGCGACTGTCAGCGAACGACGACAAGATAATGAGCGTATGGAGCTGTTGGAGCCAGCACATAGATTCTTTTTCCGGTCCGAAATGTTCCACGCCTAAACGCACATTTTCGAGTGGAGTGCTTAAAAAGCGAATTAACTTCAAAACCGGAAGTGGACGTTTTTCGCAGAAGAGCCGATCCGACGGGGATCTGCGCGTACTCGATGTTAAAGAATCATTGGATTGCAATAATGCAGACTCTTTGGACAGTGGTTTGAACACTTTCAGCAGTATACAATGTCAAGCGTATGCCAGTCAGGACTGGAAGCGTCGGCCATACATGACCCAGTCTACGTCAGAAACGGATGTCCGAATAGTTGGAAACCAGTCTAAATACGAGAGACTTCCGAGATACCGCGTGACGATGAACAATCCAACTCGTGCTAATCATGGCGCTGTTTCCGGTCTCTCATTTGACGAATCCATGAGTGAGTTTTTATCAAACGTAAACCAAGATAATCTGGCTAGTTACCTGCAGTTTTATGACAGAGTAACTAAGAAAGCGAACATTGAGCGCTTTGGTCGAGATGGATCTGTCTATGTTTAAACTGTATGATTTACATTACGCTTGTTACTTGTCAATGGATATAACGCGATGAGAGTGCTTCTTTATGAATTTTACACGGAATTTTACTTTACTGTTATGTTCATGTTATTGATTTGTTGAATACATAATAGATATACACAATTATACTAAATAGTTATGCATCTTCAATTCATATACACATTTGTGAAATAGAGCCTGACATCAATCGTTCGGAGAACCTAAATAACGCTGTAAATAGTGCGTATGACGGTACACAAATACATCAAGTCTCTCTATATATATTATGTGAATATATACTAGGCGAGTCGAATATATAATATACATTAACAATGGTCATATATAACTAACATTAATGAGGAAGGTCTAGCATATATGGAGACGGATAATAAACGCATACCAACCATGAGTATGACATGAACATCAAGTCGTCATAATATAAGTGTGGACATAACAAACAATAAAGTACTGACACAAAGAAGACGAAAAGACAAACCGATTAGTATATCGGTAATAAGTGCACACAGATTACATCAAACAGCTAAATGGCGCTTAATTTTCAAATTCTTGAACCGGTAAATCGATATGATAAACACTCTATGAAATTAGAAAGCCGGGTATATATATTGACATTGTGTTTAGTCGTTTGAACTTTCCTCTTATCGGGATGCCAATTAAGATGCATTTGCAACAACATCTATTCCAATAATTTGCCCATCATTTTTTTGATAGTTGATAAAAATCATTGAGGTGACTAATTTGATATATGAACAGTTAAGATAATAAATTCTGCAAGTACATGTAGCATCAGAGAAACAGGTCCTGTCAATGTTTAAAATGATTTATGTGCTATAAAGGCATCGACTGCTCATCACCCGTTTATTTTACCCGTACAGATTAAGTGAATTTTAGATTCTCCACGCAGCGGTTATCTCCACGTGGCTACTAGATGAACTAGTCAAATCTCTGCGTGGAGGTTGGTGTTTGTTGTCAGAGGCTACGTCTCTGGTGTTCTGAAAGATTTAGCATATTGGAGTCAGAGCAACATTGATATATTGAGTGTATTCCTGTTGTGGTCTGCGATAACATGGATTATCCAGAAATTAAGAAACTTTCACTATAAATTGATCAACGTACAGTATTTTATGGTAGCTTTTAATTACAGTGTTTGTTTTCTACTGTACTAAGAAGCTTATGACATACTGGTAATTGTTTTGCACTAATTCACTTGGTAATTATTTGAATATAATGCAAAATTAGCCAAGCAACTATACTTTCTATGTTAGCGTCTAAAGGGTACGTCATATGTTTATTCACTCAGACTGCTGTAACACATGCCTAAACAGTGGTCAGGTACAGCAAAGATCTATCAATGAATTGATAAGAAGCAGTGCTGATCCCTTGTAGCAGTGCAGTTATTTTGCTCTGATTGGCTACCTTGCTAAAACGATATGTAATTGCTCCAGATAAAATGAATGAAATACCCGTGACCGAATGTAAACGTATCGAGATATTGTGCCAGATTAAGCATTTTTGGGACAACACGTGCTTATTGCATGTTTAGTCCAAACAGGCTAATCAGGGCCGACACTTTCCGCCACGACTTGATTTTCGAGTAGAAGTGATTTCCTGAAAATATCCATTAAAGTGGAAAGTGTCGTCCCTGATTAGCCTTTGCATTCGACAGAGGCTAATTTGGGAAGACACTTTACAAACGTGCATTAAGCACCGTTTTCTCAAAATTAGGCTAAAGTTTTTGTTCAACGTGTTGTCTATCTGGGATCCAAATTAAACGTTACAGGACATAAACACACCGTTACGTGGTGCTTTGTATTCAAATATTTTAAAAACATGTTTGTCTTAAGCATTTCAACTTGTCCATAAAATACAGATTTCAATGTTGCTAATGGCACTGTGAAATGCGTCAGAATTACTTTTTTTAATAAGCATGTGTTCTTGTTAAAAAAATTTGTATACTGATATCATGTATACGGTTATGCTTCACGCAACGAGAAATTTTGTCACCGATTTCAGACGTGATTTTGGATTTGTTCTTATACCTTAAGATATCTGCACAAATTGCAAGAAAAACTGTCTATTATGCACTAAAGACTTGTGCAAATGTATTGCAATAACTTGAGATATTTGCAAAAAAAAGTTCGTAACGGTGTGTTTACATTCTGTCCAGCCCGTGTGAAAACCCCTGAAAAACCGTTCGATTCTGCTTTCTGTAATGTCTTTATTATAACCTTTAACGCGGTTATTATAACATGATATTCTTCTATGATAGTTCTAATTATCTCAGAAGCTGATTAAACTCCTTAGACTCCCCCATTGTATTTCATATAGTGTTTACCTACTGATTGTTCGATGTTTCATGGAAATGTGAAATTATATAATTTATGAGTGTTCATCAATCAAAATATGAGAACTTTGCATGTCAGCATTGTCCAGAATTTTAATGTATGAGATCCAATAGCCGGAGAGATTTTTTGTTGCACAACACACCAGAACTTTAATGCAGAAATCACCCACGATACACATCTGCCTATATATTTAAATGTACTGTATTCAAATCTATTCAATTATAAACATATTCACTTAAAACTAGTTATTTACACATTTGCTTATACAATCACTAAACGGGCATTTAAAGCAAACAATTTTAATGAGCATCTGTTGCCAATTACACTTGTCACCAATTAAGAAGTAGCTTACAACAAGCAATCAAGCCCGGATATCGACGCTTCAATTGAGTGTCAACATTTCACACCTACTGAAGTCAACGGCAAACGGTGGTACAAATAACCGGGCATTATTCGTGAATTCATCATTCTGTCGAATGTGCAACACTGATAACTTAAGCCTTTTTCAGCAGTATTACAACAGCGCAATACATTTCGACTGATACAATAAATAAAACTAGGTAATACGAACATTTAAATATTGGTATAATATATTTCCATACAAATATTACTAAAGTAAAATGTATCGGATTTGTTGATTTCAGCATTATGTTTTTAATAACTTTCAAATAATTTATTTAATATTTTATAAACTTTTTCGTTGTATATATATAGTGCACAACTACAAACCACACAATTTACCTCTTTTGTATGACACACATGTCAAGAATGCTGTATTCTGCCAATTCGTCAACATATGCCACTTCCGGTCACAACGAATGTGACAGCGACACATCCGGATATCTGTCTGCGTCATCACTGGACTCCACAGGAGAAGAAAGGCGACTGTCAGCGAACGACGACAAGATAATGAGCGTATGGAGCTGTTGGAGCCAGCACATAGATTCTTCTTCCGGTTCGAAATGTTCCACGCCTAAACGCACATCTTCGAGTGGAGTGCTTAAAAAGCGAATTAACTTCAAAACCGGAAGTGGACGTTTTTCGCAGAAGAGCCGATCCGAAGGGGATCTGCGCGGACTCGATGTTAAAAAATCATTGGATTGCAATAATGCAGACTCTTTGTCAGTGGTTTGAACACTTTCAGCAGTATACAATGTCAAGCATATGCCAGTCAGGACTGGAAGCGCCGGCCATACATGACCCAGTCTACGTCAGAAACGGATGTCCGAATAGTTGGAAACCAGTCTAAATACGAGAGACTTCCGAGATACCGCGTGACGATGAACAATCCAACTCGTGCTAATCATGGCGCTGTTTCCGGTCTCTCATTTGACGAATCCATGAGTGAGTTTTTATCAAACGTAAACCAAGATAATCTGGCTAGTTACCTGCAGTTTTATGACAGAGTGACTAGGAAAGCGAACATTGAGCGCTTTGGTCGAGATGGATCTGTCTATGTTTAAACTGTATGATTTACATTATGCTTTGTTACTTGTCAATGGATATAACGCGATGAGAGTGCTTCTTTATGAATTTTACATGGAATTTTACTTTACTGTTATGTTCATGTTATTGATTTGTTGAATACATAATAGATATACACAATTATACTAAATAGTTATGCATCTTCAATTCATATACACATTTGTGAAATAGAGCCTGACATCAATCGTTCGGAGAACCTAAATAACGCTGTAAATAGTGCGTATGACTGTACACAAATACATCAAGTCTCTCTCTCTATATATTATGTGAATATATACTAGGCGAGTCGAACATATAATATACATTAACAATGGTCATATGTAACTAACATTAATGAGGAAGGTCTAGCATATATGGAGACGGATAATAAACGCATACCAACCATGAGGATGACATGAACATCAAGTCGGCATAACGTAAGTGTGGACATAACAAACAATTAAGTACTGACACAAAGAAGACGAAGAGACAAACCGATTAGTATATCGGTAATAAGCGCACACAGATTACATCAAACGGCTAAATGGCGCTTAATTTTCAAATACTTGAACCGGTAGATCGATATGATAAACACTCTATGAAATTAGAAAGCCGGGTATATATTGACATTGTGTTTAGTCGTTTGAACTTTCCTCTTATCGTGATGCCAATTAAGATGCATTTGCAACAACATCTATTCCAATAATTTGCCTATCATTTTCTTGATAGTTGATAAGAATCATTGAGGTGACTAATTTGATAGATGAACAGTTAAGATAATAAATTCTGCAAGTACATGTAGCATCAGAGAAACAGGTCCTGTCAATGTTTAAAATGATTTATGTGCTATAAAGGCATCGACTGCTCATCACCCGTTTATTTAACCCGTACAGATTAAGTGAATTTTAGATTTTCCACGCAGCGGTTATCTCCACGTGGCTACTAGATGAACTAGTCAAATCTCTGCGTGGAGGTTGGTGTTTGTTGTCAGAGGCTACGTCTCTGGTGTTCTGAAAGATTTAGCATTCTTATTGGAGTCAGAGCAACATTGATATGTTGAGTGTATTCCTGTTGTGGTCTGCGATAACATGGATTATCCAGAAATGAAGAAACTTTCACTATAAATTGATCAACGTACAGTATTTTATGGTAGCTTTTAATTACAGTGTTTGTTTTCTATTGTACTAAGAAGCTTATGACATACTGGTAATAGTTTTGCACTAATTCACTTGGTAATTATTTGAATTTAATGCAAAATTAGCCAAGCAACTATACTTTCTATGATAGCGTCTAAAGGGTACGCCATACGTTTATTCACTCAGACTGCTGTAACACATGCCTAAACAGTGGTCAGGTACAGCAAAGATCTATCAATGAATTGATAAGAAGCAGTGCTGATCCCTTGTAGCAGTGCAGTTATTTTGCTCTGATCGGCTACCTTGCTAAAACGATATGTCATTGCTCCAGATAAAATGAATGAAATACCCGTGACCGAATGTAAACGTATCGAAATATTGTGTCAGATTAAGCATTTTTGGGACAACACGTGCTTATTGCATGTTTAGTAAAACAGGCTAATCAGGGCCGACACTTTCCGACATTGAGCGCTTTGGTCGAGGTGGATCTATCTTTGTTTAAACTATATGATTTACATTATGCTTTGTACATGTCAAGGGATATAACACGATTATAGTGCTTAATATATTTTACATGCAATTTTACTTTACTGTTATGTTCATGTTATTGATTTGTTGAATTAATAAAAGATAAAAAAAAATATACTAAATAGTTGTGCATATTCCATTCATAAACACATTTGTTAAATAGAAACCTGACAATGGCTCGGAGAACTTAAAAAAACGCTGGAAATAGTGCGTATAACTGTACAAAAAAATAAATAAACTCTAATTTCTCTCAATATATACTAGGCGAGTCGAACATATAATACCGGTATACATAAAAAATGTAAGTTCTAGCAGATATGAATAAACGCATAAAAACATGAGTAAGGCATGAACATCATGTCGGCATAACATAATTGTGGACATACCAAATGATTAAGTACTGACATAAAGTAGACGAAGAGACAAACCGATTAGTACATCGGTACTAAGTGCGCGAAAAATATATCGAACAGCTTCCAAATGCATGTACCGGTAGATCGATATGGTTAACACACTATGAATTAGAAAGTTGTGTATATATTCAATTTGTGTTTAATCGTTTGAACTTTCCCCTTATCGAATTGCCAATTAAGATGCATTTGCAACAACATCTAAGCGAATAATTTGTCCATCATTTGCTCGATTGTTTGATAAGAATCAATGAGATTGCTTATTTGATATATGGGCAGTTCAGATAATAAATTCTGCAAGTAAATGTAACATCACAGAACAGGTCCTGTCAATGTTTAAAATGATTTAAGTGTTAAAAAGCATCGACTGCTGATCATTTTACCCGTACAGATTAAGTGAATTTTAGATTCTCCACGCAGCGGTTATCTCCACGTGGCTACTAGATGAACTAGTCAAATCTCTGCGTGGAGGTTGGTGTTTGTTGTCAGAGGCTACGACTCTGGTGTTCTGAAAGATTTAGCATTCTTATTGGAGTCAGAGCAACATTGATATATTGAGTGTATTCCTGTTATGGTCTGCGATAACATGGATTATCCAGAAATTAAGAAACTTTCACTATAAATTGATCAACGTACAGTATTTTATGGTAGCTTTTAATTACAGTGTTTGTTTTCTTTTGTACTAAGAAGCTTATGACATACTGGTAATTGTTTTGCACTAATTCACTTGGTAATTATTTGAATACAATGCAAAATTAGCCGAGCAACTATACTTTCTATGTTAGCGTCTAAAGGGTACGTCATATGTTTATTCACTCAGACTGCTGTAACACATGCCTAAACAGTGGTCAGGTACAGCAAAGATCTATCAATGAATTGATAAGAAGCAGTGCTCGATTGCTTGGTAAAAATCAATGAGATTGCTTATTTGATATATGGGCAGTTCAGATAATAAATTTTGCAAGTAAATGTAACATCACAGAACAGGTCCTGTCAATGTTTAAAATGATTTAAGTGTTAAAAAGCATCGACTGCTGATCACCCGTTTATTTTACCCGTACAGTTTTAGATAATTTAAGGTTCTGTCTGTATACTCATTTTAGAAAACTTATATTCAGACGAGCAAACATACTGAAATAAATTCGACTATCACCTTGTATTATTTTGCAGTAAGCTATATGGTTTGACTTCTTTTTTTAACAGAGGCGATAATTGGTAAATAATTGGAAGTAAATACAATTTAAACATGTACATTATTGGATATGAATACGTATATAAGAGTCAAGTAATATAAATATTCATATTCAAATGAAGTGCAAATAACAGTGTGTTCTTATGGAATGTATGCAGCAATTGACACTTGACTTTAACGTTATTAAAATAAAATAAAGCAGGAATGATTGGTATAAAGCGGGGAAAAATACATGTGTTGGCATGAACGTCGCCATCTTGACTATCCCGTGATAACCCCTTTGGATAAGTACACAAAGTTCTATAGAGTGACATAACCCTTTTTTAAAATCAACGTTAAGTAGTAAGGGTCAATCCTTTGGGTCTCTCGGCGTTCGGTATTTCACTCATTAGTCGGAATGCTGAATGCGGTCTACGCTGGCCTTCGACAATTGACGCATAGTCGATGCAATAACGTACACGAGTCCGTTTCAGTTTTCATTGCGAATTATTTTGATTGATTAAATTCTTTGTGTTTATTTGTATTCGTTTTAATTTCAAATGTTAGTGGTGCGTGATTTGAAAATTCGGTAAAATCTTGACAAAAATCTGCCTAACAAATAATTAACCACGCTTTCGCCCTAACATATTTCGTCAAACATGTGAATTTATCAACACTCGCATCGCTCCCTGTTCGACCGTTACATATTCGTAAATCACGAGCTATGCATAACTTCAGAAAACTGTCGCCAAAAGCGTTAGTTCGATTATCATTAGATGCCCGACGAATGTAAAAATCAGTTTCGTCATCTGCTGATTGAGAAACAGATCAATCATCGTACAAAGTCCGATTTCAAGGCGTTTTAATCACACGAATACGCTACATTCCCATAATAAAAGAAAATAATGCCAATCTCTAGCAGTAAGTCGTTTTAAGTAACGATGTTCAAAAAAGGAAAATATACACCGCACAATTTTTTTTAAATGAATCAATCGCCCGACATTTATCAGTTCATATTGTTCACCTACCGAATAGAACAGTGGGAGTCTACGTTGTGTGTTAGCAACCTGCTGTGATGATCTCTATCCTATCAGCTCAATACGTCGGCAACTAACATTGTATTGGAAAAATAGGATTACTGCCCAAATGACTGCTTTATTGCTATATTGTTGTGTCCATTTATAATTAGCAACCTTAAACAGAATTATGTTTATTCAGGAATAGCAATAGATTTGTTTCGACCATCACCGTGACTACATAACAAAACTAGCCTACTTATAAAAATCTATAAAATTATTAAAATTAGTATTTGCATAGGATTCAATAACAAGATTACAATCGGGAATCCTCGGAAAATTCACTGTTCGAAGCGTTCAGATTGAACAAGATTAATAACCTTAAAAATAATAATCGATTTTAAGGCAAAAATACCTTCAATCAAATAATATATAAAATAAAAATACATTAATTAAAGCTAAACATTGCGATTTATACCGCACCAGTCATACCAGTTTTTCCTAAATCTAACGAATTTTTCAAACATTCAATTAATAGAGAGCAATATCTGGCTGTCATCATCGAACCTAAATTTGGTTGCAAAAGAAGTCAAAATTGATATGTAATGTTTTGTTTTTCAACTTCTTGCTCCAGAAAATGTTTTTTATTTACTTTCTCCATCTACATTAGTTAGTCCGTTTTAGCGTTATAATTAACTCAACAATATTGGTGAATTGAGTGTTAAAGATTTTTATCAAAGTTGTAGCATTATGCAGTTCATAAGGAAAACGCTATACGAAATCGAGCAAAATAACGGCGCACAGACATTTCACTTAACAAACGTAGTAGGTGTACGTTTCGGCGGCTATTACGTCTGACTGCACTAAAATAATAACAATGCTATCAAGCAATTATCGTAAAAATATATTTGTTAAAACACACACGGCAACATAAAAAACGTCATTTCATAATATGTAAGCTAGATTCGCTTTCCGAAACGTCACATTTCAACGTTGAAACTTCTAAAACGCAGTAATGACCATTAAAAACCGCTTTAATAAATGTTAGTAAATGTAAATACATGTTCTACGACAGTGTTATTTATTATCTTATTTGTTCTTACGTTACTGACGCTGTTATACATGTGCGTTACATTTTGTATAAGCGAATAGAAAATTTGTTTGTTTTAATCGATATCAATATTTGTAACAAAATATAAATTTGATTTATGTTTAGTTGCTTAAACCGAATACAAAAGTAAAAAGATACTGTTTACGCATATTTTCGTCGTTTCGAGTATGAGTCCTAAACATATATCTTTAAGAAAGCAAAATGAAGTTGTAAATGCGATTGCAAATAACCCACAGCCGGTATATTGCTTTTTGTATAATATCAGGTACTTCGTTACAAATGTGTGTCTTATGCCGTTGATAACTGAATTTGTCATCCGTCCGCAATAATAATAGCGCATTCAAGCGTTCCATACATAAACTGTGAAGAAAATGGTCGAAAATCAATAATCACTTTGTTAAAGATGTATTTTTTTCCAGAAAATCACTTCATTGTCGTATTGAGTTAAATCGTAAACGGCGGTATGTACGGACCGTTTACTTCATTTTTGAGAAAAAAATGAAATGAAATACAAATAATGTATCATCATCTTAATCCTTTACGGATGCTAACAAGTATTGCGATCTCAAACGCTTCTTATTACTTTTTTTAAACATACCGTAGTGCGCAATTGTCAAATAATTTAATAAGTGCTACAAGTAATGATTTTAATGACTTAACGAGTGTTGGTTTTTAATCAAATTTGTTTAATTATTCGCTCTCAATTAGAATCGCTTAAACGGTTGTGGTGGCATTGTTGATGACGTTAATTACACAGACTATACGACTTATAATATTAAATTCTGATTGAGCAAATACGACGTAAATTGATTATAATTTCAACAAAAGTGATAATCTTGATACAATTTATATTTCTATGCACTTGCTTACTCGAGCATTCAGTTGTAGGTTGGTTAACAAAACATCAAATAATCAGAAAAGACTCGTTCGTTGCTTTATTAATGTGTTTATTGTCACGCAATTTATTTCCATTATTGCGGCATGCTGTTTTAGTGGGCGACAGCGTTAATTGACACAATGTAGCGCTTAAGATCAAGTTGTACGATCAAGTTTATGAAAACTGCATTAATAAACAAGTTTTTGGTTATTATTTAATAGATTTTTTTTCGTAAGTTACATTATACAATGCGGGTTCGGTACTGACATTGCGCTTTCGGTACCGATACAGCGTTAATTGACATAATGTAACGCGCTTAAGATCGAATTTCTACGAAATTTTCCATGAAAACGCATATATAAACATGTTTTCCGTTATTCTTTAATTGAAAATTTAACTGATCAACTGATTATTTCCATAATTTATATTTTACAGTGCGCTTTCGGTACTGACAATGCGCTTTCGGTACCGATACCGAAAGCGCGCGCTTTCGGTAAATCTAGTAACCGCTGAATGGCTACCTTGCTAAAACGATATGTCATTGCTCCAGAACCGTGACCGAATGTAAACGTATCGAGATATTGTGCCAGATTAAGCATTTTTGGGACAACACGTGCTTATTGCATGTTTAGTCCAAACAGGCTAATCAGGGCCGACACTTTCCGCCTCGACTTGATTTTCGGGTAGAAGTGATTTCCTGAAAATATCCATTAAAGTTGAAAGTGTCGTCCCTGATTAGCCTTTGCATTCGACAGAGGCTAATTTGGGAAGACACTTTACAAACGTGCATAAAGCACCGTTTTCTCAAAATTAGGCGAAAGGTTTTGTTTAACGTGTTGTCTATCAGGGATCCAAATTAAACGTTAAAGGACATAAACACACCGTTACGTGGTGCTTTGTATTCAAATATTTTTAAAAACATGTTTGTCTTAAGAATTTCAACTTGTCCATAAAAGACAGATTTTTATGTAATTGCACTGTGAAATGCGTCAGAATTACTTTATTTAATAAGCATGTGTTCCTACACATGTCAGCATTGTCCAGAATTTTAATGTATGAGATCCAATAGCCGGAGAGTTTTTTTGTTGCCCAACACACCAGAACTTTAATGCAGAAATCACCCACGATACACATCTGCCTATATATTTTAATGTACTGTATTCAAATCTATTCAATTATAAACATATTCACTTAAAACTAGTTATTCACACATTTGATTATACAATCACTAAACGGGCATTTAAAGCAAACAATTTTAATGAGCATCTGTTGCCAATTAAACTTGTCACCAATTAAGGAGTAGCTTACAACAAGCAATCAATCCCGGATATCGACGCTTGAATTGAGTGTCAACATTTCACACCTACTGAAGTCAACGGCAAACGGTGGTACAAATAACCGGGCATTATTCGTGAATTCATCATTCTGTCGAATGTGCAACACTGATAACTTAAGCCTTTTTCAGCAGTATTACAACAGCGCAATACATTTCGACTGATACAATAAATAAAACTAGGTAATACGAACATTTAAATATTGGTATAATATATTTCCATACAAATATTACTAAAGTAAAATGTATCGGATTTGTTGATTTCAGCATTATGTTTTTAATAACTTCCAAATCATGTATTTAATATGTTTTAAACTTTTTCGTTGTATATATATAGTGCACAACTACAAACCACACAATTTACCTCTTTTGTATGACACACATGTCAAGAATGCTGTATTCTGCCAATTCGTCAACATATGCCACTTCCGGTCACAACGAATGTGACAGCGACACATCCGGATATCTGTCTGCGTCATCACTGGACTCCACAGGAGAAGAAAGGCGACTGTCAGCGAACGACGACAAGATAATGAGCGTATGGAGCTGTTGGAGCCAGCACATAGATTCTTTTTCCGGTCCGAAATGTTCCACGCCTAAACGCACATTTTCGAGTGGAGTGCTTAAAAAGCGAATTAACTTCAAAACCGGAAGTGGACGTTTTCCGCAGAAGAGCCGATCCGAAGGGGATCTGCGCGGACTCGATGTTAAAAAATCATTGGATTGCAATAATGCAGACTCTTTGGACAGTGGTTTGAACACTTTCAGCAGTATACAATGTCAAGCGTATGCCAGTCAGGACTGGAAGCGCCGACCATACATGACCCAGTCTACGTCAGAAACGGATGTTCGAATAGTTGGAAACCAGTCTAAATACGAGAGACTTCCGAGATACCGCGTGACGATGAACAATCCAACTCGTGCTAATCATGGCGCTGTTTCCGGTCTCTCATTTGACGAATCCATGAGTGAGTTTTTATCAAACGTAAACCAAGATAATCTGGCTAGTTACCTGCAGTTTTATGACAGAGTAACTAGGAAAGCGAACATTGAGCGCTTTGGTCGAGATGGATTTGTCTATGTTTAAACTGTATGATTTACATTACGCTTTGTTACTTGTCAATGGATATAATGCGATGAGAGTGCTTCTTTATGAATTTTGCATGGAATTTTACTTTACTGTTATGTTCATGTTATTGATTTGTTGAATACATAATATATATACACAATTATACTAAATAGTTATGCATCTTCAATTCATATACACATTTGTGAAATAAAGCCTGACATCAATCGTTCGGAGAACCTAAATAACGCTGTAAATAGTGCGTATGACGGTACACAAATACATCAAGTCTCTCTCTATATATTATGTGAATATATACTAGGCGAGTCGAATATATAATATACATTAACAATGGTCATATATAACTAACATTAATGAGGAAGTTCTAGCATATACGGAGACGGATACTAAACGCATACCAACCATGAGTATGACATGAACATCAAGTCGGCATAGCATAAGTGTGGACATAACAAACAATTAAGTACTGACACAAAGAAGTTGAGACAAACCGATTAGTATATCGGTAATAAGTGCACACAGATTACATCAAACGGCCAAATGGCGCTTAATTTTCAAATACTTGAACCAGTAGATCGATATGATAAACACTCTATGAAATTAGAAAGCCGGGTATATATATTGACATTATGTTTAGTCGTTTGAACTTTCCTCTTATCGGGATGCCAATTAAGATGCATTTGCAACAACATCTATTCCAATAATTTGCCCATCATTTTCTTGATAGTTGATAAGAATCATTGAGGTAACTAATTTGATATATGAACAGTTAAGATAATAAATTCTGCAAGTACATGTAGCATCAGAGAAACAGGTCCTGTCAATGTTTAAAATGATTTATGTGCTATAAAGGCATCGACTGCTCATCACCCGTTTATTTTACCCGTACCGATTAAGAGAATTTTAGATTCTCCACGCAGCGGTTATCTCCACGTGGCTACTAGATGAACTAGTCAAATCTCTGCGTGGAGGTTGGTGTTTGTTGTCAGAGGCTACGACTCTGGTGTTCTGAAAGATTTAGCATTCTTATTGGAGTCAGAGCAACATTGATATGTTGAGTGTATTCCTGTTATGGTCTGCGATAACATGAATTATCCAGAAATTAAGAAACTTTCACTATAAATTGATCAACGTAAGTATTTTATGGTAGCTTTTAATTACAGTGTTTGTTTTCTACTGTACTTAGAAGCTTATGACATATTGGTAATTGTTTTGCACTAATTCACTTGGTAATTATTTGAATATAATGCAAAATTAGCCAAGCAACTATACTTTCTATGATAGCGTCTAAAGGGTACGCCATACGTTTATTCACTCAGACTGTTGTAACACATGCCTAAACAGTGGTCAGGTACAGCAAAGATCTATCAATGAATTGATAAGGAGCAGTGCTGATCCCTTGTAGCAGTGCAGTTATTTTGCTCTGATTGGCTACCTTGCTAAAACGATCTGTCATTGCTCCAGATAACATGAATGAAATACCCGTGACCGAATGTAAACGTATCGAGATATTGTGCCAGATTAAGCATTTTTGGGACAACACGTGCTTATTGCATGTTTAGTCCAAACAGGCTAATCAGGGCCGACACTTTCCGCCTCGACTTGATTTTCGAGAAGAAGTGATTTCCTGAAAATATCCATTAAAGTGGAAAGTGTCGTCCATGATTAGCCTTTGCAATCGACAGGGGCTAATTTGGGAAGACACTTTACAAACGTGCATTAAGCACCGTTTTCTCAAAATTAGGCTAAAGGTTTTGTTTAACGTTTTGTCTATCAGGGATCTAAATTAAACGTTAAAGGACATAAACACACCGTTACGTGGTGCTTTGTATTCAAATATTTTAAAAACATGTTTGTCTTAAGCATTTCAACTTGTCCATAAAAGACAGATTTTTATGTTGCTAATGGCACTGTGAAATGCATCAGAATTACTTTATTTAATAAGCATGTGTTCTTGTTAAAAAATTAAGTATACTGATATCATGTATACGGTTATGCTTCACGCAACGAGAAATTTTGTCATCGATTTCAGACGTGATTGAGGATTTGTTCTTATACCTTAAGATATCTGCACAAACTGCAAGAAAAACTGTCTGTTATGCACTAAAGACTTATGCAAATGTATTGCAATAACTTGACATATTTGCAAAAAAAAAGTTCGTAACGGTGTGTTTACATTCTGTCCAGCCCGTGTGAAAACCCCTGAAAAACCGTTTGATTCTGTTATCTGTAATGTCTTTAATATAACCTTTAACTTGGTTATTATAACATGATATTCTTCTATGATAGTTCTTATTATCTCAGAAGGTGATAAAACTCCTTAAAATCCCCCATTGTATTTGATATAGTGTTTACCTACTGGTTGTTCGATGTTTCATGGAAATGTGTAATTATATAATTTATGAGTGTTCATCAATCACAATATGAGAACGACACATGTCATCATTGTCCAGAATTTTAATGTATGAGATCCGATAGCCGGAGAGTTTTTTTGTTGCCCAACACACCAGAACTTTAATGCAGAAATCACCCACGATACACATCTGCCTATATATTTAAATGTACTGTATTCAAAACTATTCAATTATAAACATATTCACTTAAAACTAGTTATTCACACATTTGATTATACAATCAATAAACGGGCACTTAAAGCAAGCAATTTTAATGAGCATCTGTTGCCAATTAAACTTGTCACCAATTAAGGAGTAGCTTACAACAAGCAATCAAGCCCGGATATCGACGCTTCAATTGAGTGTCAACATTTCACACCTACTTAAGTCAACGGCAAACGGTGGTACAAATAACCGGGCATTATTCGTGAATTCATCATTCTGTCGAATGTGCAACACTGATAACTTAAGCCTTTTTCACCGATATTACAACAACGCAATACATTACGACTGATACAATAAATAAAACGAGGTAAGCTTTTAAACACGAAAATTTAAATATTGGTATAAAATATTTCCATACAAATATAACTAAAGTAAAAAAATATCGGATTTGTTTATTTCAGCATTATGTTTTTAATAACTTTCAAATAATTCATTTAATATGTTTTAAACTTTTTCGTTGTAGATATATAGTGTACAACTACAAACCACACAATTTACCTCTTTGTATGACACACATGTCAAGAATGCTGTATTCTGCCAATTCGTCAACATATGCCACTTCCGGTCACAACGAATGTGACAGCGACACATCCGGATATCTGTCTGCGTCATCACTGGACTCCACAGGAGAAGAAAGGCGACTGTCAGCGAACGACGACAAGATAATGAGCGTATGGAGCTGTTGGAGCCAGCACATAGATTCTTCTTCCGGTCCGAAATGTTCCACGCCTAAACGCACATTTTCGAGTGGAGTGCTTAAAAAGCGAATTAACTTCAAAACCGGAAGTGGACGTTTTTCGCAGAAGAGCCGATCCGAAGGGGATCTGCGCGGACTCGATGTTAAAAAATCATTGGATTGCAATAATGCAGACTCTTTGGACAGTGGTTTGAACACTTTCAGCAGTATACAATGTCAAGCATATGCTAGTCAGGACTGGAAGCGTCGGCCATACATGACCCAGTCTACGTCAGAAACGGATGTTCGAATAGTTGGAAACCAGTCTAAATACGAGAGACTTCCGAGATACCGCGTGACGATGAACAATCCAACTCGTGCTAATCATGGCGCTGTTTCCGGTCTCTCATTTGACGAATCCATGAGTAAGTTTTTATCAAACGTAAACTAAGACAATCTGGCTAGTTACCTGCAGTTTTATGACAGAGTATTTAGGAAGGCGAACATTGAGCGCTTTGGTCGAGATGGATCTGTCTATGTTTAAACTGTATGATTTACATTATGCTTTGTTACTTGTCAAGGGATATAACTCGATGAGAGTGCTTCTTTATATATTTTACATGGAATTTTATTTTACTGTTATGTTCATGTTATTGATTTGTTGAATAAATAAAAGATATACAAAATTATACTAAATATTTATGCACGTACAATGCATATACACATTTGTGAAATAGAGCCTGACATCAATGGTTCGGAGAACTTAAACAACGCTATAAATAGTGCGTATGACGGTACAAAAATACCTCAACTCTATATATTATGTGAATTTATACTAGGCGGGTCGAACATATAATATACATAAACATGGATATATATAATTAACATACATGAGGAAGTTCTAGCACTTATGGAGACGGAAAATAAACGCATACCAACCATGAGTATGACATAAACATCAAGTCGGCATAACATAAGTGTGGACATAACAAACAATTAAGTACTGACATGAAGTAGACGAAGAGACAAACCGATAAGTAAATCGGTAATAAGTGCACAGAGATTTTATCGAACAGCCAAATGGCGCTTGATTTTCAATTAAATGCACCAGTAGATCGATATGGTTATCATACTATGAAATTAGAAGTCGGGTATATATTGACATTATGTTTAATCGTTTAAACTTTTCTTTTATCGAGTTGCCAATTAAGATGCATTTGCAACAACATCTAAGCGAATAATTTGGCCATCATTTGCTCGATTGTTCGATAGGAATCATTGGGATGACTAATTTGATATATGAACAGTTCAGATAATAAAGTCTGCAAGTAAATGTAGCATCAGAGAAACAGGTCCTGTCAATGTTTAAAATGATTTAAGTGTTAAAAAGCATCGACTGCTGATCACCCGTTTATTTTACCCGTACAGTTTTAGATAATTTAAGGTTCTGTCTGTATACTCATTTTAGCAAACTAATATTCAGACGAGCAAATACACTGAGATAAATTCGACTATGACCTGGTATTCTTTTGCGGTAAGTTATATGGTTTGACTTCTTTTTTAACAGAGGCGATAATTGGTAATTAATTGGAAGTAAATATAATTTAACATGTACATTATTGGATATGAACACGTATATAGGAGCCAAGTAATACAAATATTCATATTCAAATAAAGTGCAAATAACATTGTGTTCTAATGAAATGTATGCAGCAATTGACATTTGACTTTAACGTTATTGAAATAAAATAAAACCGGAATGATTGGCATAAAGCGGGGAAAAAATACCTTTCTTGGCCTGGACGTCGCCAGCTTGACTATCCAGTGATAACTAGTTTGGGTAAGTACATAAAGTTCTCTAGAGTGACATAACCCTTTTTTAAAATCAACGTTAAGTAGTAAGGGTCAATTCTTTGGGTCTCTCGGCGATGCGGTATTTCACTCAATAGTCGAAATGCTGCATGCGGTCTACGCTGGCCTTCGACAATTGTCGCATATTTGTTGCAATAACGTACACGAGTCCGTTTCAGTTTTCATTGCGTTTATTTTGGTTGATTAAACTCTCACAAAACGTTTTCCAATGTTCGTAAAATATAAAAAAAGCAACAAGATAAATGCGGCGGCTTAACGGCCCCGCGACAACAAGTACCGGTAATTTGCGACCTATCTACTCGGTTGTCTAACGCATACTGCCTTTTCTACTGACATGAATATATTTATATACATTGAAACACTCTTCAATGCATGGAAAGGTCGTGAGTTAAATTTGTGAACGCTGTGTTAAACCATTATCTTAATAAAAACTGCAATAAGCAAAGTAGCCTTTTATGATACTGGTATTGTACAAATTAAGCAAACCGACTTTAGGATCAATATGTAATCAATTTAATATTGATGAAGCGATGCTTACCTGATATCTGATATTTACTTGAATCGCAATGCAAATCTTGTTTCAAAGTCTGACTATGATTTATTCGTTAAACAGATTTGTAATGGCGTTAGGCAAACACATGTACACATGCTCTATTGACCCGAGCTATAGGCAAATATCGAACAACGACTTTCCGGTGTTATTGTTGTACTGAAAACATTACATTTACATTTTTATAATAATCCTGTGAAAATCTGGTTTGTTTAGCGAAGATGAACAGAAATTGAAGATGACGACAGTCTTGTTTTCAATAGCGGTATAGAGCAGTAACAAATCCTATAGACTATTCTTATGTGGAATATTAATTATTTTTTAAATATAGTATAATTCTGAAACTTAACAGATATCTTGGAATAAAGTGCATCATTGATTTTTACACGACTTGTTAGATTAGAATGATTATGTTATGCGACACTAAGCAACATATTTTGAATGAAAAGTGTGACTGAACGGGCTAGTATCAAGTAAAATGGCTAATTTAAATATATGCAGGAAATATATTAGACATTAATGTATATTTGCATGACAACAATATAGCATAATTATGCTATTTATTTTCCACTTGTATAAAATGAGGCGTATTTCCCGGTGAAATATCTTTTAAGTATTTTATTGTACGAACTACTAATTTCCCTTGACTGACTGTTCGGTTAGGCCCTGGTGTAATGGGAACACATGTTTACGAAGTTGTTTCCCTTGAATTACTGTTCGTCTATTCTATGATCAAAGGTCTCTGTATATAGATGTTATTGACAATAAAAACATAGAAATATCATTGCTAAAATACGTCTATCGTCACATAAGTTGTCAATTGAAACTGGCAAACATGATAACATTGCCGGCAACGAAACAATGTGTACTTTATGTAATCTAAACGATTTAGAAGACGAATATCACTTTGGACTTAAAGGTCCGTTTTATTGAGAAGAAATGTGGTTTATATACTCAAGTCATTGTTTATTGGACACCCAACACTCTCACGCATACTGTATACGTAATTAAGTATCTTTATTTCTCGTTCTTTTCACGCAAGTATGAATGTCTTATAATATGAATCACGATGAACGGTAGTTTGCTCAATTAAGTGAATTTGTTTTGTTATATTCTGTACGATTTTAACGGAACACATTTTACAGACAAGTGCTACATAGAGGCTTTCCACTGAGTTGGTGTAATTTCGTAGTCTGCTTTGTACATGATAAGGATGCATCAAGATGAGAGTGCCACTTTTTAGATATTACGCGGAATATATTCACTTTAGTTTTAAGGTTATTGACTTGTTGATGAAATGAAAAATAAACAATTGACTGTAAGTTGTATATTTTCATGTTCTTTATTCAAAGCTATTTAGGGGACTAGGCTACATTACACCAATTTATAAAAGTGGTGACCCAAATAAATAAAAAAACTATCGCGGAATAACCCATACACTGGCATGTACAAAGGGTGCTTCTTCTTGCTTTCGAATTTGGTAAACCGAGACCTGTTAACGCCTAATATTCATTACATAGTTTCTCTGGTGCTGTACCAAGTGAACTTTACTACATATTGAAGTGTTTTAACATGTCAGATATATGAATAGATGCATTCTTACATACAATATATATTACAAAACATTCTGGCCGATCTATTTTCCGATTAATGTAGTTTAACATTTACATTTATATTTGTACCAACACTATTTCCACATTTATTTACAGTGCAAGAACTGTAAAGAACACATTCGTATTTCTACAATTGCACACTTATTCTTGAAATCGCAAGTTTGTTTTTATAATGACTTAACACATTACTTCTGTGTATGTTCATAAAGCATTTGTTAACTAACTGTTTCTTATAAATTGAAACACGATATCCTCCATAATCGTTTGATAACTAAACAAATAAACTCAAGTAATTATGTAATCAGTGTAACGTGACAATCTTTTTACATCGACTATCTCCGGAATCCTCCGTAAGATAGACCATGGGTCAAGCCGGAGAGATGTGGGCCATTGAGAAGGCACATTGAACCAGCTGCCGGACAAAAATCTGCCCTTTAGCTGGCTTGTAACAAAAGTTATCAGTGTAACAAGGGTTATATCTGAAATCCACCAAATTGTTATACATAGCTCAGGTATTCAACAGACTTTACAAGAAAATACAGTTTTCATACAAAAGGACAGACCTTCCTAACGGATCAAGAACGATGGAGGCTGCGCCCCATTCACATTTCGGCGTCATACATATATGAGCGTATAAAACGAGACATATATTTGCTCGATCATCATCATTAATCCCTTAACGTGTTTGGCCGTTGGGGGGAAATGAGGGACGACGATACAGAAATCCTCCTCCAGTCAATTCTGTTATGTGCTGCTGAGAGTAAATCGTCCATGGGAAGGGTTGTCCACTCTTTTACATTGTTCATCAAGCTTTTCCTCTGACGGCCTCGACGTCAACCTCTCTTTAACGTGCCTTGGAGGAGAACAGTCTTGCACAGAGAGTCGTGCCTGGTTACGTGTCAAAACCAAGCCAGCTTTCGTCGTTAGACGGTCGCAAGTAGGAACTCTTGTGGACCAACAAGTGTTTCAGTCATTTTCCAGACGTACTCGTTTGTCTTGTGCTCCGTGTAGGAAATGCGGAGCAGTTTTCGGAGACATTTATGTTCAAATGCCTGAATCTTAGGATCTTTGTCCACGTAAAGTGTCCAGGTCTCGCAGCCGTCGAGTAGGATGGAGGAGACTACGAGGGACTTGTAGAGCCTTAACCTGGTGGGGAAGCTGATGGAACTGCTTGTCCACAACCTGCACAGTCTGGCCATCGCTGCGGCAGCAATGTAAATTCTTATTCGGACTTCAACGGTACTGGTACCATCTTTGGACATGGTTGCGACCAAGTACTTGAAGCTGGTTACTTTTTCTAGCTTCTCGCCGTTCATGGTGATGTCTGAACGTGTGTTGGTCGTGCTGTTCACCATGATCTTCGACTTTTCCGTGCTTACCTCCATTCCGTATGCTCATGCTCTTTCTTATCGTCTGTTGGTGAGATCTTGGAATTCACTGCTGGTGTCAATCAGCAAATATCAAGTTGGAGATGGATCTTCCAACGATGGAGATAAGGGTGTGGTGGTTATGCAGAGTCTCCTGCATTATCTTCTCAAGGAAAAGTTGAACAGGACGGGAGAGAGCAGGAATCCCTGGAGGACTCCCACTGATGTCCTGAAGAAGCTCCCCGCTGTCCGTTGAGAAGTACTGCGCTGCTGGCGTTTCCGTACAGGTCTGGAATGACTTTCCCCAGCCCTTCGTCAATGTTGAATCCTCTCATAACAGGTCATAGGGCAGCATGCAACACGCGGTCGAAAGAGTTCTTAAAGTCCATGAAGTTTTGGAAGAGCTTATGTTGGTATTGCAGGTGTTTCTTAATGATGATTATGCAGTTGAAAATCTACTTCACTGTGCCCCGCCTAGCGCTGAAAACAGCCTGCTCTTCGACCACCAATTCCTCGGCCTTACTTTTTAATCGATTAAGGATAATGCGTAGCATGACTTTGCTGGGATGACTGATGAGGCAAATGGTGCGGTAATTCTCGCACAACGTTTTCGGTCAGGGTATGACCAGTGAATGGGTCCAATCATTGGGCCACTTCTCCTCCCAGATATGTTGGCATAGTGCCGTCATTGCCGCAGTCGTTGCCTCTCCTTCAGGCTTAATAAACTCCGAAGGGACGTTGTACACTCCCGGAGATTTTCCTGCCTTACGACTACGCACTGCCTCCTCCACCTCTGCCTTAAGTATGAACGGACTTTCGTCGTCCGCTTCTAGTCTGCTTTGCTACACTTTGCTATTTTACAGTTATTTTACAGTTATTGCCTTGTTGATCCGTCTGCACCCAGTCAATAAACACAATTTATTTTGCGGAGGATATCAATTTAGAGAAATTGCTTATTTCGATTTGTAATTACAGTCATAAAGCAACAGTTAAATATGGTTGCAGCAGCGTTACGGAAATTTCCCAGATTGTCAGTAAGATAACCAGAGACAGCTCACACTTGTTTAGGGAGTCTAGTTGACAACCGGTTTAAGGTAAAACCAAAATATATTAATTAGAATTTATGTGAATTTGCTTTTACGTCGAAAGGTGTAGAATGGGAAAACTCATCTTTGAGGTTCATTAAGAATCCACATAAGAGTGCAGTACAGTTTCAATCAATAATTGTTATTTTTTGTCTACATGGACATATTAAATTTAAGAAATAAATAATGTGTATTATGACTAGCTGTTTGTTTGTGTTTTCAAATCCTGTAAACATATGTTCTCTCGCTTGATTCATTTTAAACGTGTATCAGCGTCACAGTATTATCTCTGACAAAACACATTTTAAACATGTCTTATATATTACTACGGACATAACATCGTAAAAGATAAATAGTTTACAACTGTGATAAAAAAATCCCCCTGCCACACACCGACTTAATCATTTTAATAATTGGATTTGTACAAAGATACATGTATAGCTGAGTCAGTATGTAAATATTGGGGGAATTTCTGCAAATACCCCAAAAGCCATGACACATACACAATATCTTACCTTGACACTTTACTGTGACTGGGGTCTTAGAATGCAAGATAAACAAAAGAGGAGGAAGTGAATACAATCAATGAATGGCAAATACTCTTCGTATCCTTTGCAAATTACGGACTGCTCGAGCGTTGAAATTTAAAGCTGCTATATCACAAGGTGTAACCTACTAAACGCATACTTAAAATAAATTATGTGAAGTTTCTCATGTGTGACAAATTCTAAACAACTCTCCGAGTGTTTACGGCCAATGTAAATTGGAAACTGCAGCTGATAATCTGACATCGACATAGCGGTGATCAAATGTTATAACTTGACATTTTGATGGCGACAATAATATCTCTCCTTATAATAAGGCTTCATAACTTTATCATAGCATATTATTGAAATAGTTTGCGTCATCTGGTTTGTCGTTCAATGAATTATACAATGAACGTTAATAAAAAGAGGAAGGTAAATGGGTTGTGCAGCTCTACAATACAAATAACGGTATGCATACATTGACAATGTGTGTATCCCATCTAAACATGAGCAGTGTGTTATAATTGAATCGACATTATTGAAAGGCCCTGGTAACATTCGATTATTATCAATGTCATTTATTGTTTGCCACGGAGTAGTGACCAGCATTATAAGTGACCATTTATTCAACCAAGGCAGGCGATTTTCTTAATATAAATATTGTAACTGATACGAGTTACTTTGCAACAAACTGGACGGGGCACCTGTGAAACGAGTTTCCGAAATATCAGACCTATGGCCGTTTGAGTTCCCTTGATCTTTGACGTAGGGGTGACATGCTTTTTCATTGTGGGAGTTGTTTGCCGGATGAATGATGCTTTTTCAGTATGGACAAGCTGTTTTATGACTAAATGTAATCTTTGACCCATATTTGTGACTATGACTTTTGATTCATAGACAGCTCATTCGTTCAACATACTGTATACATTATTCATGTACTTCCATTAAGAAATACTTTGGGTCATATATGTGGCTGTATATATTAAACTATAAACACGATGCATGTATGCTTTAAACAATATACAGTCTCATAAAAAAATAATTGTATAACGTATACCTTGAAAGTTAACTCCTATGCGTTACTTGACTAAAAGATTCGAAAAGAAAGAGGGTGAAATATTATGTATTTAAAGTGACATTAGTTTTTCTAAACAATATTAAATTAAGGGCTGTTCACCGTGTAATAATAAACTAATATATCACGGGGTGTGACTTATATAACGCATCATTAAAGTGATATTATGGGCATTTTTCACTGTTGAATTGAGCTGAAAAGAATTAACAGGTCAAAAGAGTTAGTTAAAATGTGGTTACTGACCAATTATCTGAAACTCATTTTGCTACCAGTTGTTTATAAAAATATATTTTATATTCGATATCTTACGTGACTCACACAGTCCTCTAAGCCGAAATAATCTGTTAAACAAAATTGTGTCTTTGTGTCGTATGAACGAATCTGCCCTAAAACTAAATTTTGGTTCACATCGTACATTCATGGTCAGTCGTCAAACGAAAGTACGGTTGATATTCAAATGCATTATTTGTCTCTTTCCGGGATATTGTTTTAGTATGTTGATTCTGTATTAACAAATATAAGTGTGTATGAAGTGAAAACACCAAAAAATAAACAACGGTTGCGATAGACACCTATAAACTGTTAGATGCCCATAATATCACTTTAAAACAAAATGGTAATTGAAACCAGATAACGATGAAATAAAACCTTCAATATCTGTCAATTTTTTTTTGTTGGTAACATTTTATTCCAAGGCACGAAACCAGCCGCAGGTGCTCGTGTTTTGCTGATTATCGTGCAGCTAATCGAATTGTTACGGTGTATATAATATCTTGTGCTTTTATTGTGCACACATAGCGTTCTTGGTGTGAGCAGCCAGCACGACTTATAAATATGCATGACTAAGTTTATATATTATTGTTTACGTTCAACATAATTGGGGAAGCACAGGCGATTTGTTAACACTTTTCAGTGAATAGTTCATGGTTTAAAGATTTTTATCCGGGCAGTCGGTATCTCCCCAAAGTACATCTTCGTGAGAGCATTAAAGAACATTGGACACACTACCTCAGAATCTTGACTTGCGTGAACAGCGGTCATGAGCAGGCAAAATAATGTTCAGTAAAAGATCTTCGGTATTTTGAAATTACTGTGGTATATTATACCCTACACGAATCCAATGATTTAATTATAGGTTTTAATGAAAAATTCAATCACAAGTTTATAACGCATGCAAATGCCTTACGCTGTGGCAATTATAAATGTTGTAATAAAATATATGGTTATTAAATTTCAATATGATATGTTTGCATATAAATGTTTAAAAAATAACCGCCATTGTAAAATAGGCTCCTCCTCTTCCTGTTAGACAAAATCCTAGGTTTAAACACACGTCAATGTATTTGCATTCAGAGCTTTAAAACTGCACACATAACTACTTTAATATATGCCGTTCTAGTTAAGAAATACCTAGCTGCATATAACAGTGGTCGATAATTGTCATTAAAAGTTTATCTTACGAAAATGGCGACTTATTTGTATATGCTTGTAACGATTAATGCTATGTTATTGTGTGTTGCTGGATACAAGATTGAGACGTGCAACGATTTCAATCCGATGTGTTTCAAAACGAACAACAATGCATTGAAATGCGTCAACAAGATTCCGTAAGTTATAGATTCTGAAATTCTAGATGTCTAAATCGGCTGCTTTAACAAATACGTCTACATCGCGACAAAAACATTCTCGGACGTAAGTTGGTGGGGAATCCAGAAATTAAGAATTTATAATGAGATCAATCAGCCTTATGTAACGCTAGAAAGCAATATATTTGCGAACTTAAAAAGTTTGAAAGAATTAAAAATCAACGTTCCATTGTTAATATTACAAAACGGATCACTGAATGGTCTTGATGCGGTCAATTTATTAGACGTGTCCGACTGCATACATACAAGTTCTGATACGTTCTTAAATGTTCTCTTTAACAGTTCAGTGCTACAACTTAATAGACTTGTTATGTCTACTTTTGGAAGAGACGTAGCTCATGAAGAATTTCACCTGACTGATACCTTATGGCGATTTTTGAAAGACAGAAACGTGTCATCGTTGGATCTAAGTAACGTTATGGTTCAGGCCTGGAACAGAACAGCATTTACTGAAAGCTGTGACAGCCTAACGGATATATCGTTTCGAGGAAGTGATTTGTTTTGGTTATCTGGTGACGATGCTCCGTCACCTAAACCTTGCGAGGGCCTTCGATTTCTGGACGTAAGTGGTATTACATTGCACAAAAACAGGCAATATATATGTCAACTGAAAATCCCGGTTGAGAATGTCAGCAACTATACTCTAAATACAAAACTAATCATCGACTATTGGAATGTAGAAACATTATTGTTTAACCAATTTTGCAACGAACAAAGTACTATTTTTTTAAAGAACACTACAAAGCTGCACACAGATGTCGATTGTGACATTAAATGGAAGAACGTATCGTTAACCGGTAATTACTCGACATTCAAACGGACGGTACCATATGTTTTATCCAAAATCTAGAGGTTTTATCACTAAATGATAAGAGCATGGAATTCATTAACCCCAATTTTATACGATATCGATGCGCAAACTTGGTACGGTGGGTTTGTCGTACAACAATTTAGCATTTATGATGACATATAATACGACTTTGTTTGAAAAGTTGTTTTCATCCAAAACACTTGACAATATTGATCTAAGTTATAACAAAATAACACACTTATCGCAGAATATGTTTTCGCAATGTATAAACCTTCAAACATTAAATCTGTCAGGAAATTATCTCGAAGACATAGAATTTCACATCAATCAGATTCGAACATTTCGGCTGCTGGACATGTCTAAAAATCAGATACATGTTCTAAGTACGGACACGAGGCTGATGTTAGATTCAGTACAATGGTCAAATGAAACAAAATACGGACTAGATTTAAGTGGCAACCCTCTAAGATGTTCATTGTGTTCCCGTTTGCAATACATACAGTGGTTATTAAGTCGCGCCTATGTCAATGTCAGTGATTTACGTTGCACCAACGAACATGGCGAAATATCCGTAATCAATCACCAAGTTTCAAAACAACTGAAACTCTTTGTGAAGAGCAGGTCCGCAAAAAACGAGTGATTCTGTTGTCCTCATGAATACCAGCGATAATTGTTCTCTTTATTATTATTTTTAATAATTGGTTCCGTTCGATTCATTCGAAGGAGGAAGAGTGAAAGCAATAGAGTAAATGCCCTCAATCGTCTAAGAGCTGGCGATGGTGACTGTGGATTCGCGGTTTTCTTAGCCTTTAGCAGCAAAGACGATGCTTTTGTAAGTGAACACGTAGTGGAACCTCTTCGTGACCATTTAAAGAGGAAAGTTGGGACAAATCGCGATTTATTTTGTGTCGGAGTTGAAAAGTTTCGTTTCGGACGTAGCATACATGATGAGGTCATTTCATGTCTTCGGCGCTCGCGTTTGGTCGTTGTCGTTTTGTCAAATGCCTACTTGAACAGTGGTTATTGTAAACTGGAATTTGACTTGGCATTGCAACTGGGTAAACCAGTCATTTTGATGATCAAAGAGCAAGTAAATGAGGAACTTATGTCACCCTCGATGTCGATGCTTTATCGGACAAACAAAAGAATTCTGTGGACCCGACATGGCGGAAATTATTGTCTGACATCTACTTGGGAAAACGTGGTAAAATCTATAATTGACATAATATCAAATAAAACGTGTATAAAACTATACCACATGTTAGTAAATCTGCAAAGTGAATCAGTACTAAAGCGACATTATGAATTATGGACGCAAACAGGTTTATATGGTATGTGTCATTATCCCCTTTAAATTGGCCGGAAAAGCGAAGCAGGGACGCTGACGCTGACAATATTTGTCAGGCCACGTGTTCGCATGTTTAGGAAGTTAAGTCCAAGTACTTATTTTAGTACATTACAGAGGTAGTAAAGAAATTTGTTCGACCAAATACCCTTGTTATAATTCAAGGAAAGTTGTTTAAAAACTTTTGTACCTGGTGTTATGGTAATTTTGGTTTTATGACTCAAAATATAACGATTAGCATTGTTTTTGTTATGGCTAGTATCTGGAGCATTTCAAGAATTGAACGAATGCGATGGATTATACATATATATGTTTTTAAGTGTAATTTAATGCAGGGTTTCCTCTGTATTTTCTAGACTGCATTAATTTTATTTTATATGTTTAAAGTCTCTATATAAATATTGGATAAACATATTTATATCTAAAAATATATATATATATATATATATATATATATATATATATATATATATATATATATATATATATATATATATATACATATTGTTTCTAATCGTATTGCATTTAGTATTGAAAGAGCAATTTAGAATATCACACTCCGTTATTTTACTATTAATATCTATAAATAAATACATTTTTTGCAGGTAATAACGAATTTCAAAACACTGTCGTTCAATAACATAAAATATAAATCAGACAGCGAATATTAATATATGTGGAATGAAATCCACCCGAGTGTTATCAATTTGCTCAGGTATTCAACATACTATAGAGGACAATACAGTTTTCATACAAAACGGACAGACTTTCCTAACAGATCACTGAAGGTGGAGGGGTGGGAGCCGTTAGAGAGAAAGAAGAAAGAGAGAGAGAGAGAGAGAGAGAAGAGAGTAGAGAGAGAGAGAGAGAGAGAGACTAGAGAGAGACGAGCGATAGAGACTATCTAGCTATGATCGCTCTCCTATCCGCGCTCTCTATATTCTCTTCCTCTATTCTCGTGCGCGGACCTCTCGCTCTCTCTCGCTTGCGCGCTCGCTCGCGAGAGAGAGAGAGCGAGGAGAGAGAAGAGAGAGAGTTTATTTCTGAAACACCATCACCATTAACAACAAAACCGCTACTACTGTTACCACCACTACAAGATTTGCTACTTTTAGTATAATAATGCTATTACTACTAGAAGTCGTGCACTACAACTACTTATATATTCCTACAATAGTTTTGATTTGTTTGCATGATCTTCCGCTCAAACACCATTACTCATACTCACGTATTGTCATATCGCATGTGATCATTTTATAGTTAAAGTCCTGAAAAAAAGTGGACATTGTCAAATTCTTAACAATGATGTAAAATTAGCAGTGTGCATGAATTGCAACATTATATTTTTGTTTGTATTTCTCCTTCTGGAAACATCTTGGTTTTGGGATGCGATTGTAAATTAAAACAAGAGTCTCAAAGTAATCTGTCTATAAAATGTGTTTTGCTAAACATTCTTTGGACAAACATTAATGATTTTCACATATTCCGTCTATTTCGGGTAAATCTGTTTTTAATAGTAAATGTAAACTGGACAAGAGGGTGTCTCAAAAACAGGTTGGAAAGTATTTGTGTTATATGATACAGTCACCTTTGTGTTAATATTTTACTGTTTCCGTCTTCCGTTTCTGAAAGAAAATACACCGCTTGAGTCAACTTTTAGGGTTTTCATATTTTGAGATGCTTAAAGAACTCTCTATACAATGTAAACAAGTGGAAATATATTTTACACACGCTCATCCATTAGTTCAATCACTAAACTTAATCATAAAATTGACCGTGTCGAATCATAAATGAGCACTTCCGTGACTAACATAAAGTGTGCTTTGTCACGGACATGACGACTACCCCCACATGCCGCATTGACATTGAATATTTATATACTTTATGCTATTTTCACAAAATAAGATAAGCTAATTATGGCGATTTTTAAGAATTATTATGCATGTGTGACATAAACCTTGGAGATATCGACGGATGGCACACCGTCCAATTATGGTGAATAAATATACAAAATGATATTAAAATCTCCCAATAAAGGAGATAGTTATAGTCAGGACAGAACAGGGTGGTTTGGTGGTCAAGAGATAACACGCTTGTCTACGATTTCTGAGGTCCCCGGTTCAATCCCTGAACGGGGCACATGAAATTGCAGAAATGCTTCTAGGGTTTTCCACTTCACCATTTACTGGTATGAAACCAAGGTAATTCTCGCGTGCATCGGTCCTATACACGGAGCACGTAAAAGAACCAATGGATCTATTCGCAAAGAGATAGGGTATCGCATCCAGATAAATTGTATTTCACTACTGTCTCTTCGCTTGCTGTCTCTTCAGCAAAAAACAGAGGGTCCCATCGGAAATAGTGCTTGTACTTTCATGGGTTTTATGGGTCAAAAAAGAAATACAGACATGCTCATTTATGACCATTTTTTACCATTGAACTCAAAGTTTGACCTTGACATTGGAGACATCGACGTAATCCAATGATGGTGAACAAATGTGCCAAATGATTTAAAAACAATGCACGGCATAGTTATGGCCCGTATAGGCTCATTTGTGGGCATTTTGATCTAAGAAGCTTCTTTCGAATGCAACGCGTTAAACTTCCTTAAATTCAATAAACAGATATTATTTGAGTCTGCAATTAACACTTAATGCACTGATTGCAAATCGGGTACGTCAGGTATTCCGAACCGCACTAATGTAAGTATTTTCTCAAATCAGCATTGAAATAGTATTGGACAGGATTTACCATTGTTGGTTGTTCATTCCACTTATATTGCACGTCAGTTTGTTTGTTTTGTGTTTTAACTGGCGTGGAACGTTGTGTTATATTTTGTTTGATAGCTGGATTATCATGTACCTTTCGCTTTCTACAGCGGCACACACTTAGTAACGCGTTCTTGTTTAACCTTTAACTATCGTTTTGTTACCTAATAAAATAATGCATAGTATTCTGTTTTAGGCCTACGTATTTAGAATACACGTGTACACATTGCACTGTGTAAATAATGCCATCAAAGGCCTTAAATTACGCATACCAGATGTTCGTGTTAAATATGTGAAAAAACAATCACATCAGTGTATGTCACCTTAGAGATAATAACTTAAAACTAACAATTCATCACATATTACATACTGCGTAAACTGCAAAGCAATACAAAATGCTCCTACCTCTTATGACGAAAGATCTTCAATACATTCTTACCAATGTGAAATTCATTCACGACAGTTATTTCATGTAAAACCGTCTTACATAGGTATGAGCTGTGTTTGTCGTTTTAAAGTCAGATCACAAAATGTGCATTAAAAGATGATTCCCGAAAGGAGGATTAAAGCACTTTATCTTCAATAAATTAATTATTATAGATAAAAACGTCGGGAAATTAAATAGTCGTGAATTTTGGTATATTCTAAAGTTCATATGTGCAAATACGGTTAAATATATGATACAATTATATCCATGCACACCCAATCTTGAAGGTCAAGTAAATAAACGACACATGTGTGAACGGGCTTCTTTCAATAACTTTTTTATCTTGACGTTTGCGATCTTGAAAAAAAGAGGGGAGAACGAGGGGAGAATAAGCACAGAAGAGCCAAAGGGCGTATTCATTTAAAATAAATATACATATTAAGTGGCTACGCGGTAAAAAATACACGCCTTTTCCTTACGAAAATAACCAAAACAACGCCATTTTGTAAGTCAGTTACAACTTACCTCACTTCAACGCAGTCAAGTCTCGTATATGCATGCCCCCCTCCCCCCTGTAAAGTTACATATTATAACGCCTGATAAGACATGAATAAAGTATCATCAAATAAACATGCCGTAATTAAAATTTATTTGAATCTTTTCGCCTGATAACGTTTCATTAATAGCTTACGAAATATTATAAAATAATGTACACAAACTAGGTATGAAAACGCAACCGCGACCACCGAAGCACAGTCTGCCGACGATGTCGCGAAAAATACACCGTATTGACATTTGCACTTATACTTTTTTAACGTTCACGATAAGATGTTATACACATTAGTGCAGATATGAGCTGCGGTACTTTCGGTCACTTTCTTATACAATGCGCTAATTTCGTAACCGGATGGCATCTTTTAATCTCGTATGTTGTAATGGAAGTTGTCACTAAAAATCAAATTTCTGCATGTATTTAGCTCATCCTTTTTATTTGAGGTATATGTGTGAAAACTGAAATAAACTTAACAAATAAATTGTCTGTATGGGATTAAAAAACGGTCGCATAAATGGTGTCAATAATAAATGTACATTTATCAGACTAACTACCTGATATATTTTCATATCAGTGCTGGAGCGGTTTATATCAGTTAATTTCTGGAGGTTCGTCAAATTACTCAGACTCAACTTAAAAGTCGTCATATTCGTTAGATATGAATCAAAATAAACAATGCAAACAATTTGATACCAATATGCTGTATATTGTACTAAAAACAAAAACAAACAGAAACAGTATAAATAAGTATTTCACAAATAATTCAGAATGAATCTGTCGGCGAGTGCTAATGATATATCAAACTTCATAAAGACATTAATGTCCGCTTAAAATGCAGAAGAGCGTCTATTATTTTTAAATATGTTATAAATGGTGAGAGGTTAGACAAACTGCCGTATTGTTTTGTAACGAATCTCGGTTAAGACTCACGTTAATTTATTATAAGCATCACCTGGTATATTGCAAAACGATAGGAGGCGGGTTACCTCAATTGAATTGTATTATAATAAATTTACATTGTAAATTAGGACGGACAACGCAGAGGATAAACGGATCAGCATGAAGCTTAGTCCCCAATACGTCATTGCATAAATACCAGCATACCTTTGTTTCAAATTAGGGTAACTTAACAGTTTTTTAATAAAAGAACGCACGTTTTTTATGTGCTTAAAAGCATTTGTTTACAATTATTTATTTTATCTCGCTTGCCTACGGCGTATTGCCACACTTTTGTGTCACTTTCCTGGGAAGAACCATTCTTTGAAGTATTAAGAACATATCTTGAGAATACTCCATGAACTCCGTTAAGATCGATCCCGGTACCACATGTTTGCTAAACATACACTTTTGCCACTACGCCAACGCGACCTCTTACTATAATTTGTTATATAATATTTCCTACGTGGCTTTTGTTCTGTTGCTTTTTCTCAGTAAGTATAGTCCCTGCATTTGGGTTCTTGGTTATTTCCCTCTGTCACAAAGAAGAAACTTAAGAAAGCAACACCTACCATTTCCTAATTGTCACGTGTTTATTATTGAAAGATATGATCTTTTAGCAACACGGAGATAACTAAGTGTCTGAGATAGTTATGCTTTGCTGAAATATCGTTCATATGTAAGAACTAATTCTATATGCTTAACATTGTATAGAATATCGTTCGAGACAATACAACGAAAGCACCGTAACACTACCAATAGTTATTTATATATATATATATATATATATATATATATATATATATATATATATATATATATATATATGAACTATATTGTTACATCTTAATAATCAGAATGGCACTCTGGACATATATGATCTATTGTTATTGTTTGAAAAAACAACAACAACGACACGCAATATATATATATTGTAATACCACTACTACTACTACTTCTACAACTACTACTTCTACTGCTACAACAACTACTACTACTACTACTACTACTACTACTACTACTACTACTACTACTACTACTACTACTACTACTTCTACTACTACTACTACTACTACTACTACTTCTACTACTACTACTACTACTACTACTACTCCTACTACAACAACTACCTACTACTACGACTACTACTACTAATACTACTACTACTACTATACTACGACTAATACTACTACTACCTACTAACTACGACGACTACACAATACGACTATTACTTCTTACTACGACTACTACTACTACTACTACTACTACTACTACTAATATGCTACTACTACCTACGACTTACTTCTACTACTACTATTACTACTACTACTACTACTTCTACTACTACCACCACTACTACTACTACTACTATTACTACTGCTACTCTTACTACTACGTAGACTACTTCTACCACTACTCTACTCGACTTCTACTACTACACTTACTGACTACTACTACTACTATAACTACCTACTACGACTTCTCTACTACTTACTAGACTACTACTAACTACTACTACTACTACTAACTACTACTACTACTACTACTACGACTACTACTACTATTACTACTACTACTACTACTACTACTACTACTACTACTACTACTACTACTACTACTACTACTACTACTACTACTACTACTACTACTACTACTACTACTACTACTACTACTACTAATTCTACTACAACTAATACCTCTTAACCTAGCAGCGACCTCAGTTCTTGAATATAATTAAGATATGTTATGATGAAAAAATGTTTCCGAACCTAAATCGAAGTAATAAAAATTCACAAAGAAAACAAGTATATTGGACTTCACTGTTTTGTAGCATTATAATTTCCGATATATATATATTTTAATGTCTTTATTAAATAAATGCCGCGGTTTATGATATAAGCCCAGTGTGTTTTAAGGTTTAATTTTTCCACCAGTCTTAAGACTTAAGATGAAATTGAGTCTTCAACGAATACGTGTGATTTTGTTTGTCGTGTACGCAATTATTACCTCAACCACGAATAAAAGTAATTTTCAATACATGTCGCTCTGAAACATATGTATGTTGTTTGTTTATGAATAAATGAAACACAGTCAATAACCAGTCAAGTAGTTAAGGTTTTGCGCAAAAATAAGTTGGTTTTATTCCGGATATACAAAATCTTCAACAGATAAATAAATGCCCAAATTGTATTTCTGAAACAAATGCTTTACTGTTATGGCAACAAACGAAAGTGGCATGCGCTTTTAACCATCATGTTGGCTTCATGCTGTCTCCGAAATACCTCCATGTGTGTTCATTTTAAAGAACAAGCGTGTCGTTGTTGTTGTTTTTTCAAACAATAACAATAGATCATATATGTCCAACGTGCCATTCTGATTATTAAGATGTAACAATATAGTTCATATATATATATATATATATATATATATATATATATATATATATATATATATATATATATATATATATATATATATATATATATATATATATATATATATATATATATATATATATATGTATATATATTAACAGCATGCGCTTAACGCAAGTACAAATCATATATCATTTCGAAGAATGACGATTAATAGGTGTGGTGTTGTTGCCTGTCCAAATTCAAACTTGATCAAAATATTGAACACAACATGCACGTCGGTAGAGTCTTTTGATAACATGACGTCGATTCCTGGCTTTTTGTTATCGCGACTTATACAAACAGTTGTAGCTATAATTGTCTTCATCGCACATTCGAAACTGTGTGTGCGAATATCAAAAGTCATGGAAACTGATGTTTATTCATTTGCTTATATTCGCACAATTCAACGAGATCTGCATCAACGCCCGCCTGGGCTATACAGGTTATATACCGTGAATTTGTTTTATTTCAAATAAACACGTATGAAAATCTCATCTACGAGAAACGATGTATTATTAAAAGAATTATTGTTAAACATGCTTTTGCGGGTGTAGCTGATACAGCCTAAACGAGTTCATGAAATAATTATTATATCTAATAAAAAATACAATTTGTGTTACACATGTGTTGGAATTTGTAGTTTGCGTTAACTATATGGAAATACTTGTCATAGGATTAATATAATGTACATGATCAGAAGTTGGTGAAAATATGAGCTCACTGTATGGTCGGTAATACCACTTTACATGTCGAGTGAAAATGTCGAAAATCTTGTTTATTTTGTGTATGATGTTACAAGATGTTTGACACTTTAGACGAACGCTAAGTGTTAAGGATAAGCATTCGTGTTGACACCCGAGCCGTTGCTAAAATGCTGTTTTCATAGTTTGTGTAGCAGCATGACATGTTCGGCAGTATGTATGTTTAAAGGTTGTTTATTGGTGAAAGGGATTATATATACAATATGATTGGATATGCCTGCGATCAGGTAATATTTAAGACACGTAACGATATTTAAGTATTGTGTGTGCTAGTAATGGTTTAAAATTACATAATGAATTCGAGAAATCGGAATTTTCTGCATACAAGCTTTAGTTACTACAGCCATAAAGTAAGAATCTATGGAAATTGTAGGCCATACATCACTTAACAAAACAATAACATTGTTTGACCTTAAATGAGAAACATTCTAGTATTGTATTTATACATACTATATATTAACACGCAAATAAAACTTTAGGCGACAACATGATACGGTTCGTGTTCAAAGCAACTTTAATAAACCTTGGCGTCGGTGCGCTGAAATTTGATTTAAAAAAAGCTCCATGACACAAAGTTATATCGTCTTGTGCGGTTGACTAATTAGAAATCCATCAGAATGAGAGGAATCGCAAACAATCCCATACATTTGTCTTTGAAAGTAAAAGCTCTTGATTAAGTGATCTTGGACGCAATATGACCCAATGCACGGTTGGCCAATAACCAATTAGTGGGGCAACACGCATAAATTCACCTGCTTTCTCTGGAAAGTACTTAGTTTGGATCTGTAGTTGTTTCCGTACAATTAAACAAGAGGATCCATATTTTTTATATATTACAATTCGATTAATGATCTAGTTTAAAGCATGGACATTCTAACCAAGAAACATGTATTTCCGGACTACGTTTGCCATAGTTTGATTTGTATTAGGCATACATATATTTTCAAATTGAAATTGTTTTACACATTGTTAAAGCGTGATTTTCAAATCAACGTTTATTTGCATACTGATGTGGCGATTGAAAACGAAATCTTTTTTGTATAGTATAAACAAATTGTATAGCATCATGCCCCGGATGGTAAGCTAGAAACGAGCTAATTTTACTACACAGCTGACGAAATCACATGATTACGTCATTCAGGTCAACGACGCTTCTGTCTGCAGTCGTTTTAATTTTAACGACTGTGTGTGTGTTTACGACTGTGTGTGTGTTTACGACTGTGTGTGTGTTAACGACTGTGTGTGTGTTTACGACGGATTATTAAACTACAAATTGACTTACTGGGTTGGAATATATTACGCGAATGAAACCGTCGAGACAGCATTTTCGATTTCTTTAAATTATCGAATTTACTCGAATAACGCGATATTTTGTTGAACAATTGACTGATAATGAAAAATTACAGTGAATTGGTTTATAACTTTTCGAAGGAAGTCGGTGTTGACTTAAAGGGTTATTTTATTTGATGAATACGTCTTTCTTTTTTCAGTCGATCAAAGAATGTGTATCCGCACATAATTGCTTGCTCACACCAAGGGCTTTAAAATTGAAAAGATTGTTGGCGACGAAGAAATGTACATTTTAATAATATGTGCAGAATTTTGATGGAATTTTATCGTCATGGAAGCAAATAAATCTTGAAGAAAACAAACATGTTTGTTATACAATTTTGGTGAGTAGAACAAGAATCAGTAGATATTTGACATTTTTATGCCAGTTAGTAAAAGTGTGAAAGAAGAAGAGTTGTTTATAGACTAAAATTAACAATATTGGCAGGGATAAATGCTGAATCATGCTTGACGAGTAAATTCAAAATGGCAGCATTTATTGTATTTTGCAGTGGTGAAACTAGAAGTTTAGTTTTAACACAATCGTCTATGCTCTACTTGAGTGTGTACAACATTTGGAATGCTGATCATGAATCGAGGCAGTCAGCGATATTTTTTTCTTGTTACTCTGTTTTCCCGTGGCCTTTTTTGGGACTAGTTCGAGTGGCGTTAACGGGAACGATCACAAACAATTTTAATATTACTACGCAAAATTTCAATTAATTTGATATGTTTTTGCTATTGTTTTTAGCAATTGATGACTTGTTTTATTGCATCGGAAACAATTTTTAAAAAAATGTTTAGGAAAAATCGAATACTATGTTAGTGTGATTGTGAACTTGAATTTATCCGACTCGTCTCAGAAAGGGTTAACACGGCTCGGCAAGCCTCGCCATGTAAACCTTTCTTAAACTCGTCGGATAAACTCAAATACACACTCACACTAACATAGTTTTATTTATTTATTCCACAAAACTTTATTTAAACATTTGAACTTCGAAGTTATATGCGATTTCACAACACTATACCAATGCCATAGATAATGTTGGGCACTCATATACAAATTATCGAATTCTACCAGCATGAACAAAGTAGACGACGACAAAATAAGTGTTAACAAGAATACAATGGACACTTTTAGACGAAGCACATTTAACGCTTCATATTCCACGGTTTAACACGCATAATCATTGAACCTGGACAATTCTTAAAAAAATATTATAAAATTAAAACCACTCAGGATTATGCCGTGTTATGGCAGTAAGTAATTTATACCTGTTGTTCCTCTAATTAAGCTGGTTTCGTTTTTCAGACCAGTTCTAGAGGTGAAGGGCGAACGATAATTAATAACTAATTTCCAAAATACATTCTAAATCACTAGCAAAGTGATCGCCTCACTTATTACTGGCATGAACTTTTTGCCTACAAGAACGAGTGTGCAGATATATATTATCCATGATGCACTGCCACTTGACATATACTAGCTTCATATTTATATTTACTTTATAAAATAGTATACATACCCGACAAAAACTTAAGCAGGAGATAATTTATTGATACTAAACACCGATCACTCAAATAGGTAGCAATAGCCAATTAAATTAGACGCCTATTCTGGTATAATTTACAATCTGCTATGGATGTTTAAATGGACAATTTAAGAGTGCGTCTGTTTTCTATTTCGATGATTTTATTTACATATCATTTAATGTTATTGATTTGTTGAATAATTAATGCATGTATGTTCACATAAGTAGAAAGGCGCGATTAACGGTACATCAATACGAATGATATATTTTTACTGTTGGTACGTGTGGTTTGTGAAACGGTGCAAAATAATATCAACATTACTTTTTTATTTTCCTAATGATGTTTCAATTCTATTTCAATAAAAATATTTTCCCATTGATCAGATTGTCATTTAAAAGATGCGCTGACAATCTACGCGGATAATTTGTTTATCATTTATACAATTCTTCGATTACATTTATTCTTATGACTCATTTGATTTATTATCAGTTTAGATAATAAGTTCGTAAAACAAATTAACATCACATAGTCCTGTCTATGTTAGTACGATACTAATCTCACTGCCATAAAATCATCCACAATATATCTAACGAGCTAAAACTTTTTTTCCCGTAATAGTATGTACATGTATTTTGAGAGCTTGTTTCTTTATAGCTTTAATAATCTAATAGATAGCAGAGTAAATAAACTAAGCTGTATTCGTCTATTCGACACTTATCAGGTATTATATTACGGTTAGTGAGTTACAGGGTTTGTTTTCTCTTTTTTAACCGGGGCATAACAATTTTATCGACTGCAAAATAAATACAATATACATGTATAGCATATTGAGAGGTGCCAAATAATAATAATGATATAATTTATATGATAACATGTCTTTATAAACTCGGCATTATTATTTTGTTTCAATTTTATCGGGCTGTAAAGTAGCATTAAGCCGTTATGAACTCATTCGCACCACCCTGGATCAGATGACGATTAATCTTACGGAGGATTCAGGAGATAGTTGACGTTCACAGATTGTCAGTTTCACTTCTAACGCCGCAACTCTTATATTTTTTTTAACTTATGAATTATTAATCACAAAGTTTGTCACAAATTGGAATATAGTTATAAAATCATAATGTTATATCTCTATGATTACATTTAAAAAAATCCGTGATTCAATAAATTGTCGTTAAACGAGCAAAATCACTGTAAAATGAAAGTCAAAAGATGACAATATCTAAACATTAAACAAGTAACGTATCTATTGTATCAGGTTATAAAAGTATCATTTCCTGGTTGCTCGGCTTCTTTGTGGCAATGCTGATAACAGGTTGACATTAAGGGCCCGCTCAACTTGAGATTGACGAAACAGGTTCGAAACTCGTCAGATAATGTTAACAAATATTTGTTTCGAGTGTGTGTGATGGCAAAGCAAACAATATGTTTTATTTGAAACATACATAGTAAACACATGCTGTGCAATTAAATCGATGTATAACGCCGACCAGACAATAACCTACATAACGCGTTGTATTAAAACAAAAACACATATGTTTATTTCTATAAGACTGTCGTACAAGACTACAAGAATAGTGTGCGAAAGGAAATCTAAGATATTCCCATATATGCATTTACACGTTAGCACATTGTAACCATAATCACATGTGGTCCTGATGTGTCCGTGCGTCGAAGATGACTGATTAAATTACAACTATGTAGTACATTATGTCAACACATTGAAATTCAAGTTGACATCTCAAGCTGTTTATGAAGTAAAAATGATAAAAGATTGATTGAGTGTTCAAGGTTAACATATTTGATAGCTCGGATTATTAGGGGTATTTATGGGTATTTCTTCCCTTTTGGAATTAGAACAATCGTTTAAAGAAGTAACACGTTGTACATCGGAGAACTGTAAATAATAAAACTGTGCGTCATAATAAAATAATTTAATATTGTTTTCATGCATATATCAATTATGAAAACATTCCATTGTTACTATGCAACAGTTGTTAAACTCATTGGATTATCGGCTGTGTGACATGCTACTTTCCTAGACTAATAGTGCTCTAGATCACGGGTAAGCGACTGAAACTTGGATGTAGAAGGTTTCACAGCACATAGTCGCCATGTTACAAATATTTATTTTAGCTGGATGCTTTTATTTAATATGTGTTACATCTTCGTTTGCGATGAACAATACATGCCCAACGAGCGCTTTTACCGACGAAATCCCGAACCACATCCCGAACGGGACACTATGTGTTAAAATAAGTGTATCAGACAAAGACTTAAACGTTGAATCGACGACTTTCACAGGAAGCGGATGGAGAGGCGTACATATAATTGAATTTAGTGTTGGTGTCGATTATTTGTACACGTTCTACTTTAAAACTGGGTGTTTTCGTACTTTAATACAATTAGAAGAATTACACATTCATGGAGGTATAGACTTCTTGGAGCCTTTTCTTGAAGGCCTCAGCGACACAGTTCGTGTTTTGGACTTTGCGGACTGTTCACGTTTTAGAAACGCTGATTTCCACAAGTATATAATACGCGCGAACATAACACCAGCTTTAGAAGAATTTTACCTGAGTGGCCCTAGACACAATGATTCTATTTTTAACTTAACTAAAGAATTTTACGAGTTCATTGGAAACCGACCTCTAAAAATTTTGTATTTGGAAAGAATTCAGATTGCATCCATAAATATAAGTGCACTGTTTGACAACTGCCATAATCTTGTTAATATCAGTCTAGAAAAAGCACAGGTGGATAATTTACAATTTGACGTCTTAGCTGCAAGAAAATGTCCGTATTTCCAGTCAATAAATCTAAACGAAATACAATTACCAATGAAAACAATGGGGTTTTGTTTTAAAAATGAAAGCTGCGTTCATCAGAACTATAATGTTCCGCCGTTCGATTTATTTCTTTACCCGTTGACGTCATTAATCAATTTGTCGATGAAAAAGTTTTGTGCACAAATGTACAATCCTTTTGTTGAAGAATGTCATATAAATATTTTCACAAGTTTGCAGTCAAATATTAAGAACGTGTATTTGGATGATTCACACTTTTCTAGGATCGACATTGATGTATCCATTAATGGAAATACAAATTTTACGGAAAATCAATTGGAACTAGTTTCGTTACGACGGTCATATATTGAGTATATTAGTCCCATTTTTTTACGAATCTTTCGCGGATTACGTCATCTGCTCTTGTCAGACAACAATCTAGGGCAAATGGTAAAGTCATACGAGCCAACCTTTGAAATACTGTTGACACATAACACTAGACTTGAAACAATCGATCTAGCGCGAAATAACATAGAATCAATTCCAAATAATTTCTTCAACGGCACGAATAATATGAAGCACATGTTATTATCTGGAAATAGTATAAGCCAGATCACCTTCGACATTGAAAGTATGGGCAATATAGAGGTTCTTGATTTATCTTACAACAGCATCAACAGCCTAAGTCAAAAGTCACGTGAAAGAATCAGTTCGCGTATTTCACCAAATTTATCAGTTATACTGGATGGCAACCCATTGTCTTGTGCTGTCTGTGAGGACTATGCATTTATTCAGTGGCTGTTACTAGACTCGACTCCTATTATCAATAGGCATAATCTGACATGTCGCAATGATCATCTGGAAAACGAGAAAATCACAAATGTGACACTAACTAAACTTGAAGACATTTGTAATGCGCCACTTCAAAGACGTAAGGTGATCATATTATCAACCGTTGCCACCGTTTTGTCACTCACAGTTGTAGTAATTGTTGTTGGTACAAGAAATCGATGCATTAAACGTTGGAACTACGTCCGCAGACTACAGGAGGCAAAACGATTACTGCAGAGAGGGAACGGTGCTTATACATATGCGGTTTTTCTTTACTTTTGTGATGATGATACAGACATTGTTAATCGTCATGTTATGCAGAACCTTGAAGAAGCCTTAAGTCGCCGACTCACGACACAAAGAATACTTGTGAAAACAAGTGCAGACATTGAACATGGGCATTCAATATTAGATGAAATTGTTAAACACTTAGAACTTTCCTCTTTAGTGGCGTGTGTGTTGTCCGATGCCTTTCTTATGAGCGAATACAGCCAGATGGAGATTCTGCCAGCGAAACATACCGATAAACCATTTTTATTTTTTGTCAAAGGTCAGATAAACGCGGGTGGTCTCACTCCTTGGTTGGAGGTTTTGTACCAAAAAAGCCCAAAAGTTGTTTGGTCTACAGAAGACAAAAGGGAATATACCATGGAGACATCATGGGACAATGTAAGTGACTTAATTGTAAAACTCATTGCAGATGCAATACAACAAACTCCCTTAATACAAGAACCCTCTGAAAACCGAACAGATGAAAGGACACCGCTTTTACACAACAACATGTAATATGGGAAATCCCTCTGTTTTTCAGAATTTCAGAAACGGAATACAGCTATACCGGAACATTTGTTTTATTTCAAACAATTTCTGTATACCGAACGGTAGCTTTTTCACCTAATTTGATGTTGGGGAAACATATCAACACCGTATTACGCCTATAGATAAGCCTGCATACTATGTAGCGAATTAAATGGATATTTTTTAACCAGGTCAAGGCCATCTTGGCGTGGATAGTTTTATTCTCAGTGAAAATTGAAAACAAGGTAATAGTGACAAAGTAATTAAAAAAATGATAAAACATGTGCGTACATTTATCGTAAATCTAGTTCCAAGGTGAAGTCTTGGGATAAAAATAAAACTATGATACGAAGGTTTTTATTCCAAATGGCTTTACATAACTTAAGTTTGTATTGAATGATTTCCACTAGATAAAAGTTTGAGAAATAAATGTGTATACCTGTGTTTTCCCGGATTATATGTCGTGGCAGAGAAATTTCTGGATATGCAAATGTTCTGGTCAATTAAATATATTTTCACTTTCACTAAGTTCTGAATATTCAGAAAAACAAAACAAAAATGCCAGCCTGAACTCAATTTCTATGGACATGACCTTTGAAAAGAAGGCTTATCAACAGGCTTCACATACACACGACAATGGTAGTGTCAGGTAAGTTACTGATTCAATCTGTGGTTAAACTGTTTCCGATGCCCGCACCAAAATAGTAACTTATGATAAGTTAATACTCTGAGTAAGTAAGACGCTTTAGAAGAGCGAGCCTGAATGGACGTAAGAGACACAGCGGACATATATGTCCATATATGGACATTTCAAAGGTGAAACATCTATAATATAACATATTATGTGTTTATTATTCATAACTGTATGTTACCCAGTGCTGTTAGTTTATCATAAATTTAGTTATCGTACATATAATCAGTATTTTCTTTCGCAATATTTTGAATTTTTAATAGAAGTTCACTTATTGAAAAATGTGATTAATTATGGTGTTCGGTAAGCCAACATATCCTTACTAACTATATTTTAATAATGTGTCTACTCATACAACTTGTTTTCGCACTCTTTGTTGCAACATTTAAGGTGTATTGATATCCTTTTATTGGTACTGATTTATGGTAGGGGTAATTAGTACACTTTTGTATATGTTAGCTTGTTTGTATACATATTTGATGTTTTATTGTATTTATAACACATGGCAGTTGATGAAAACGCCTTATCATCACAGAAAGTGTTGTTCCTTTCTTTATTGATACTTTAAATACATATGTGTTTGTAATAAGCTTGCTAAACGTTTGAAGATTTACGATCATAAATATGTTTTGATAAATTTTAGCTTTCCAAAGTGTTCCTAAACAAATATTTTGTTTTATTTGAAAAGTTTATGATTTGTTCACAATCGTATGCGATTAGGTGATACATCACTAATGCAAAAGTATGTATGCTCCCATATTTGTTGTAAATTCACGCAGTTCGATTTAAATTAACGTCATTATTTTATTGTAACCATAATAATTTCGCATACTTTAGAATCGTTTTGTACATTATGTTCTTGTCAAAATGTTTGTTTTGATTAATTTGCTGAATCGATTTAACCGCAGCCTGCAGAATTTAAAAGACAGTATACTGTTTACCACAATATATGTCAAACAATATATATATATATATATAATTATTTTATATATATACTAACATCATTTACATGCTTCTGCTAGCGGCTTAGCCAAAAAGACAATAACTGACATTTAAATAAGCTCATATGATTACTTATAATCTATGTTTTAATGTGTGTGTTATTTGAATGTGTAAATAAAATAATATTGATGATATAACATTATGTTTATTTGCATTCTTATTGTAACTATGCAGCTACAAACTAAGTGTATGCAGTTTAGACTGTGATTCATGAATTGGTACAAAATGGCTTGTTTTTTAGTGGCGAAACAATTTAAACTTTTCCACAATAGTTTGCGAAAGAAAATTAGAACTCTGCAAACCTGTATTTATGAAATATTTTTACTGCAAAACAAGTATGCTGCCATTCTGTTCCACATAATTATACATTGATTATAACAAAAGAAGACAATTAGCGGCGTTAACATTTCCCAACAGTAGAAAAAACACAAAATGATAAGATTCTAGATCTTAAAGAACATGTTACTCGTTTGGAGATTGAAATTTTTGGATGCATTACTTTATTATTGAAACAATTATGATATTTTGAACACAATAATGTCCACATATTTATTAAAAATACATGGTTATCAGAAAAGCCTTTGCCCTTAAATTAGGTTGCACCTATAATCACATTATAATACATGTGTAATATGGCTTTACAAGCGTTTTCATATGCTACTTTTTGTTTGACTTACCGATGGCGTAACGTACGTGAACTGACGTTGAAACGCAAAGTGACGCAATACAATGTAAATAACTTCCCGTATCAGACTGACGTTTCAATAAGTATTGATTTTCTGTGCGCATGTTAAAGCAGGTTACCCGATTTCTTAAACTCGTCCCTAAACTGTTACTAAGCTGGCTAAAGTAGTACTAACTTAACAAATAAGTGACATAAAATAAAGTATGAAATCAAACGTCATGTCATATTTATTAAGCTTTATTTGGAAACTATGCACACACACACACACACCACACACACACACACACACACACACACACACACACACACACACACACACACACACACACACACACACACACACACCACACACACACACACACACACACACACACACACACACACACACACACACACACACACACACACACACACACACACACACACACACACACACACACACACACACACACACACACACACACACACACACACACACACACACCACACACACACACACACACACCACACACACACACACACACACACACACACACACACACACACACACACACACACACACACACCACACACACACACACACACACACACACACACACACACACACACACACACACACACACCACACACACACACACACACACACACACACACACACACACACACACACACACACACACACACACACACACACACACACACACACACACACACACACGTAAAACTAAGAGTTTCATCAACTAAAACTAAGTTGATGAAATTTTGTGTATGGATAGAAGACCATATGATGAATATGCACATTTTTTTCCCAGTTTACCGTCAGCCACGAATGTGGTTGTTAAGATTAAACAAAGAATTGAAAAATATTATCTTGATCCTGCCATAACGTAATGACCATATGTTGAAAATGCGCAGTTTGTTTCGTTGCCCAACACGTATGTTGGTTATGTTTACAGATTGTATAATTAGAAATACAATTGAAAATTAAATATTTGATAAAAATATAAATACATAAATGATAAATAAAAAAGTACGTACGCTGGATTGATGAAACTTTGTGTGAGGATAGAGAGTCATATGGGGAATTCAGTTGTGTCAGTCTGTCTATCCCTCCGTGTGTCCTTCTACATACTTAACCCATTTATGCCTAGTGGACTATCCCATCCTTTAAAATTGGATCAATTTATTTTCAAAATTAGGGATTTCTAGTATACTTATTTCTATATTTAGAATATTTCTTACAGTAATTCCTTTAATCAAACAGCGCAGACGCTGATGAGACGCCGCATCATGCGGCGTCTCATCTGGGTCTACGCTGTTTGCCAAGGCCTTTTTCCTAGACGCTTGTCATAAATGGGTTAAAGGACTCAAAAAGTGCTTAACCTAGGTCTACGAACATCATTATTTGAATAGACAGCCATATGAGGAATATTCTGTTGTTTTTTTTTTCGTCAGAAACAATCGTAGTAGCTATGATTGCATAATAAGAGGAAACAAAATTCTGGATCCCGATACATCACATAAAGTGCTTAAGCCGTGTTAGAAAACTCGGAATGTCGACAGATGGCTGCATGTTGGAAAATTAAAAGCATTCGAAAAAGCTCGAAAAATCACGGCAAAAAATCACACAGGTTAGTTTAGAAGCGACACCTTTGGACAAAATGGCGTTATAATAAACCAAGGAGCCACACGAGTGCGATATATAGATACGCGCAGAAACGACAACACCGAACCTCACATATTGTGTTATGGTGGTACTTTTTGCGTGATGGCGCCTCTTGTCTGTCATTCTATCAGGAGTGAAGGGTGTTAAATCAATAACATGCCTGAACGACATTAAGCGCGCCGATTCAACAAATATCTTTTATTTGTATTCGTTGTTAAAGGGTTGGTCGTTTGACAGATTTAAAAGGCATCACAGTGACGAAACGTCAGTTCGAGAGATCATCGGATTGTTCCGAAAACTCATATATCTTTCTTACTTCGGTGTAGGCTTGTGTGATATGAATGCGTATTTAACATGTGTTTGGTTTGTGAGGCGACTTTTACATCATGTAACTTAAAGCCACACACCTTGAAAGGAAATAAATGGCATAGTAAATTTAAATATAAGTAATAAACATATTTTATCTATGCCAATTAGAATATATCTGGTGGTTAAAGGATAGAAATCCGTCTTTTTTTTTTCGCTTTAAAACTGAAAAATAATCGCGTTTGTCGAAATGGACGTATACGTCTAGAAATCCTACTTTCGGTTTTAAATGCGGAACCGTTTGAAAAATAATAAATTACTTGCTAACTAGGCTATAGATTTAATTTTATATGTGCCAAATAGAATATCTGGTGGTTACAAGGTAGAAATCCGTCTCTTTTGCGCTTTCAAACTTAAAATAATCGCGTTTGTCGAAATGGACGTATATGTATAGAAATCCTACTTTCTGTTTCTAAATTAAAAATAAAAATAAATTACTTGCAAAATATGCTGTAGATTTAATGACAATGTAATGCAGTATTCTTCGTCTCGTGCAAGGGCTTTGTAAGGAAATGCATCTTGCGTGTTTTTGCGAACAAACGCAACACGACACAGGAAAATAAAGCAAGATATGCAACCTTGATCATCCTACCTCATAGCGCAGTTATTGTGAATTGTGCTTCGTTTGTTCGTGTCAAAGGATTTAAATTTAAAATCATGAGTTATGAAATATGTTGCAGAAATTTTATATTTGAAACGTAACACGGCTGAAAGATAATTATAACCTAAATGAATTAAACATAATCCGCTGAAATGAACACGCATGTTTTGTCTTGGTCATTTACACATATCTATTGAGCATTTGTGCACATTTCGTTCATTAAGAAATCCTTCATATGCAATCCATTGGAATCATCCGTACACAAACGTTGTTCTGCATGTTTTAAAGTGTGATAAGTCGACCAATTTAAAAACATTCTTATTAAACGTTTCATTATATGACTCGAGTGTATTATATAATAAGATGGGCTGGTCTAATAAGCGTCACGATACGTATTACTCAATAAAGCTTTTTTGAGTTGTATTTTGCAGTCTATTTATATTACCCTTTGTGTGCTACCAATCAATGTCTTTACCCTTAAAATCAACTTGTCTATATTCTTCGCAAAAACCTAATATAATAAACACCTTCAAATGATATACACCATTTGTTTGTTGCCATAACAAAGCCACGACAATCCATGTTTCTTTGGTATTGTTTTATTCGTCGATTGGGGGAACTAAATTCCGGAACTCTACGCATACTATCATTGAATAACATGAGTCACGCTCTGTGACATTGGGGCTCAATGCATGTGCGTATACTCCGCCAAGGCCCGCGCTGAAAAGGGAGGAGGGCTGGGCGTAGGGCTAGCTACCCTACTATGTTGAAACCTTATTTCTACAGAAACACCAAACAGAATAACAACAGACATCACGGAGCAGGGAGAAGGTGGACCTCCAGCTGGAGGAAGTATGACGCCGGGCGGTGAAAAAAAAACAGTGTCAACTGGAAGCCATCAGGCCAAAGACCATCATCTCCACCAGGATTACAACCACCATCGGTACATGGGATGTCCGAACCATGTACGAGACCGGGAAGACAGCACAACTGTCCGCAGAGATGAGGAAGTTCAACCTCACCATCATAGGGATCCGTGAATCACGATGGGCTGGCTCTACCAAATGTTTTCAATGTCTTTACCTTCAAAATCAACTTTTATATGACAAGCGCAAAAACGGTTTATACATTAACCGCATTCAAATGATATATAGTATATATCATTTGAATGCGGTTAATGTATCAACCGTTTCTCGACATTGGACGCCTGCAAACATTGAAAAACATCTGTCGCGCTCTCTGAAAGAGGGGTTAAATGCATGTGCGTAAAGTGTCGTCCCAGATTAGCTTGTGCAGCCCGCACATGCTACGAAGCATGGGACGACACTTTCCGCCCTAGTTTGTTGCTAAAAAGATACTTCCTTCAAACTAAAAATGCAATAAAAGCGGATAGTGTCGTCCCGGATTAGCCTGTGTATACTGCACAGGCTAATCTAGGACGACACTTTACGAACATGCATTGAACCCCGATATGTTGACAGCAAACCAGACCCACATGCGCCGAGATTGAAACGTTCCCGGACAAACAAGGAGCGATCATATGCACCATGTGGGCGTGAGCTTGTAAAATAACGAAGGAGTACTCGTACAACGGTGCGCTTTCCGTCGACCAATACATGAAGGCTAGACAAAATATAAGAATGGAAACATGCACGGGGATTTACCAGGTGAATCTATTACCAATTTTCATAAGAACATCAATACTGAAGATTGAACATAGGAATGTTAATTATTTTGTGAGGATAAAAAGATATACATGTTAACAAAAAAGTTACCGGAACATTATTTAAGGTTATTATGTAAATAAATAGATTTGCTATTTTGCGGATAATAACGGGTGTTTCGTTTATCATATATGTGTTCACCTAACCACAATCTTCTGGCGTATTTTTGAGAATGCTGATGATATAAAATGTTTCTTCTGTACAAAAAACAGCTCCATGGCGTGGTTCGAAAAAAATCCTAATAACTATCCCAATATACTCAGTTATTTCCATCCGTAATATGTTTCGGTTATAATCATAATAAATGTTATAAAATAGCTTTATCTATGTAGTACCTATATACATTTAAGAAACTCAGAACTATGAATTTAAACTTCTGCAAAGGTCGGTCCTTTTGTCTTAGTTGGAGATGTGTAATCACTTAAATTCAATTATCTTAACTGATGGTGCTGAAATCAGAAACAAACTATAGTGCTTGTACTTGTATTAAACAGCAATAAGTATGTAAACAGATTTTTGTGTTCGTTTCCTTATCGTCAGATGTGATTATTGATCGTCTTTTTGCATATGTTTTGCATATGTTCATATCTCCTTATAACGGGACTTGTTCACAAACAATCTAAAATACGTTACTGTATATTAACACGGGGGTAGTAAAACCGTTTCTTATATCTGCAGAATATAAAACCTCACTACAATTTTAATCGCTTCAAATAGCGCTTCAAACATTTTCCATAGAGTGTTGAATCAATGTGAGCGAACTGCATTTGTTATTTAATGAACTCGCAGGTCAAATAATGCATTTTCTTGACGATATAGTATTATTCACAAATCAGCCCTTTTCATGTATTTCTTTGTATCGACTTATGGTGAATTGTTTTGCAAAAGAGAATCATATTCTCGCATTTTTTATTAGTTGTTTTTTCAAAACCGCTACTTGATTTCACCCCATCGTATCGCAATCTTTGGCGTAATCCATTCGAGTGGCAGTCTGAAATCACGCGGAATGGAAAGATCGCCATAAACAGTTGCGAAAATATGGGTGCAAGGTGGCGCTTTTCGCAAATATTCCGAACTAAAATCAATATGATCAGAATGTGAAAACAAAATGCCCAATTGATAGTTCATAGTACTAGGCGTCCAAGAACGCAAAGAGTGTGCTGTTAAAACAAAGTATGCGAAATATATGATATCCTGAAAAAAAATCACAGCAATATATATTGCGAATTCGTAAAGAGACCATGTCTTTTGTTTTGTTACAATCTTTTGTGAATATGCTTATATAACACATGTGTAATAGGGCTTTAAAAGCGTTTTCATATGCTACTTTTTGTTTGACTTACCGATGGCATAACGTAATTTTGCTTAAATGACGTTTAAACGCATAGTGACGCAAAACAATGTAAATAACTTCCCGTATTATAAGGACGTTTCAATAAGTATTTATTTTCTTTGTGCATTTTAAAGCACGTGGCCCGATTTCTTAAACTCGTTCAGGAACTGTGTTACTAAGCTCGCTAAAGTTGTAATAACTAACACATAATTTAATTAAATGGCCTTTGGGGGAATATGCACGCTATGAACGTTAGTTCACATACAAAAACCAGGTTGCTGAAACATTGTGTATGGATCAGACCATTTGATGAATATGCACATTTTGTTCAGTTTCACCGTCAGAAAGGAATGTGGTTGTTATGATAACAAAACAAATTGCAAAATAAAATCTCGATCGTGCGATAAGTAATGACTATATGTGGAAAATGAGCTTTATTTCAGTTTTTTCGTCACACAACACATATGTTGGTTATGTTTACAGATTTTATAATTAGAAATACAATTCAAAATTTAATATTTGATAAAAATATAAATACATAAATGATAAATAAAAACGTACGTACGCTGGATTGATGAAACTTTGTGTGTGGATATAGAGTCATATGGGGAAAATGTACAGGATCTCAGCTGTGTCAGTCTGCGTATCCATCCGTGTGTCCTTCTACATACTTAACCAATTTATACCTAGTGGCCTCTCCCATCCTTCTAAATTGGGTCAATTTATTTCCAAAATTAGGGATGTCAAGTATATTTTTGTCTATATTTAGAATACTTCTTACAAAAATTCTTTTAAGCAAACAGCGCAGACCCTGATGATACGCCGCATCATCTGGGTCTACGCTGTTTGCCAAGGCCTTTTTTATAGACGCTAGGCATAAATGGGTTAAAGGACTCAAAAAGTGCTAAAACCTAGGTCTACGAAACTCATTATTTGAACAGAGGGCCATATGAGGAATTTTCTGTTTGTTTTCGTCAGAAAAAAATAGTAGAAGCTATGATTGCTTAATAAGAGCAAACTAAATTCTGGATCCCGAGACATCACAAAACGTGCTTAAGCCGTGTTAATAATATTCGATATGTAGACAGATGGCTGCATGGTGAATATGCATTTTATTTCAGTTTTGTCTTTGTACGCCCGTCTGTATGTTCGCCCGAAAATATCTAGGTTCTACGCTAACTCGAAACGTTCTTAAGATAAGGTCTAACTTAAATCTTGACCCTGCGAGAACTAAAAACGGTGCTAAACTTATGTTGATGAAAATCAGTATGCAGAAAAAGGACCATATGGTTAATAAGGTAGTTTCACGTTTGTGTCATACTTAAAGTGTGGATGGAACGGTTACATACATAATTTAAAACTAAATACCCTTATGATTTATGGAGATCCTGTACCTATTCCAACAACATTAATAAAGTAGGGGAAAAATAAAAAACACATGTTTAGGTTTCCCGACTTCAAATATTTCATTTAAACCCTATCATGTCCTCATTAGTGTTATTGAATGATTGGCGCTGTGCCATAACATCAATCGTTCCCTTTAATTATTAATACAGTATAACACAATTAACAATACGTTTCTACCATTACTGCAAAATGCGAATCCCGTTTTTATAATTAAAGTGTCTGAATATATGTATATATATATTCTTAAGTCAATATACACATAGATTACGTTTAATTGTGTCCGGGCGTATTGTAATGTTTTTTTTTTGCTATATATTAAATATATATGAATTGTATTTTCGCACTGAATATTCAACCAAACATTTATTCGCACTCATTGTAATCACATGCCGGATATTCTACCTATTAAATACAGTACCATTCATATAACACGATCTTTAACACAAAATAATTAAGGTCACCGCACTGGAATGGTCATTACACAGGTATTGTTAAAATTCCGTATTTCTGATTGCAAATTTAAGAGTATTGAGTTACTTTGTCACCATATCTTATAATGTCTTAACACTAGTTAACTGAAGTGCCAAGAGTTTTGATTTTTTTTTTAACCGAAATGTTAATTATTAAAGCACCAAATTAATATCTCGTGCTATTTGAGATGAGTAAATGTATAATTAAGATGTTATAATGATGCGTTTTACTATTATATTTTCTTGTGACTTTTAAATCACTGACATGGTAAAGGCCTTTTGTAAACACTATATTACTAACGTTTTTTTTATATTTTGGTTTTATAACATACGTTATTACCATTGTGAGGTTGGTACATGTATTTGAAAAACCTACGATGGACTTTTACAATAGCAAATAATTTTCTAAAACCCCTTTCTCTAGACAAGGCCCCGGCTCGAATTACCCAATAAACGTGGGCGTCTGGGGCGCCGCATCCTGCGGCGAAGTATGGCAGTATATTTTTTCGGTGATAAAGATTGAATTCAGACAGAGATTTTTCTTCCCATCATTACTGACGTAACCCTGAAATAAAATATGTTGATATGTTATGCGACAAACATTTACATTGTGTTCAATCATACACATGGGGCAAAATTTAAGGGTCACATGGTTTGAAGAAAAAGACTTATATTGCAAAAACATCTAGACAATCTTCTCTGAAACGACAAGGCCATGACGCTTATATTTATATTAAGTTTGACGAACAATAATTTGGTTGTTTGCTTTTGTTATTTTGCAAAACTGAAGTTAGGACCCTCATTAACAAAACATTTATTTGTATCTCTTGTAACTCAAAACGCTTTGCTACTTTAGTTATATAACATTACATACAGATTAAACAGCATGCTAACATGCGCCTCTCCGACTGTTCTTGTATTGTTTCGGCATAACTCTTTGTTATGGCTATTTGTTGGTTTGTTATATATGTTTTAACTTATGTCGTGCATTAATCACAAAGTAGTAAGTTAGTTGAAAGTAATAGAGAAATGAAACTGAAGAAAAAAAACACTTTAACTAGCATTTTAACGATCCTGGGTATTTGTGCTTGTTTTCAAACAAAATTTAAATGTGTGTGCATCCTTGTTCAACATACCTTATGGAGTATTGATTACAGATACATCTTTTTCTTTGCACGAACACGGTAACCACTGGTAAGATTAACCCTTAAAGCGCTGGAGCCGAATTTTAAAGGCCTTTGCAAACAGTTTGGATCCAGATGAGACGCCACAGAACGTGGCGTCTCATCAGGATCCAAACTGTTTGCTATTCTGATAGTATTCTTTGAAAAAAAATCGAAGAAAATGCTAATTTTAGAAATTCTGCAGACGACATTTTAGCAGAAGACAAATTACCCAGCATGCAAAGGGTTAAGATGAAATATTGGGTCATCAAGGGTCTGAAGCATGTATTACACTTTACACCTCTCTGTTAAACATAATGTGAGTTGTAAAGGGGACCACGAACTATGATCTATATATTATCGAGTCAGTGTGTCTCCATTAGACCACGGATCCATTATTCAACAACTAACACGTCAATTCAAGTTATTGTGGTACATATACATACAGCTTTTTACCATCTTAATTGATGTGATAAAATAAAGTGATATTATCGACACTTTTTTATTGTGGTTTTTATTACTTCTATTGCATCGATGGCTTTTGCTTATTTGATAAATTCATTTTATCCTTTAAACCTGTTAATATTCTGTAGTTTGTTCAATCACTGTAGTTATATTACATGTCGACTTGAATATTCGTCATGTTACAATAACAAGACCTAATGGATGATATATATCAAATATAGACACGCCAAATGAAATAGCATTTATCTCTGACTTTTTTGTTAACATTATTTTTCCAAAAGGTAATAAAGAAAGTAAATTTACAACAAATATATTGTAAATTGAAGAGGCATTGCTTCGAATTTTATGGTTTATTTCTTCTATGAAAAGGATTTATTAAAAGTTTATTTCAAACCGGATCGATCCAGAGATGTTTGATAAATACCGGTAGTCAAGTATTTGTTTCTTATATTTGTACGCTATTGGTTGGAAGTTGAGGAAAGGCGTTGATACAGTAGTCGTGCCCAATGATTCGTCAATGTAGCGGAAGGCTCCTCAGTATTGGAAAAATGAGGAACCCATATATATACTCTATCTCTCAATATGAAACTGTTGTCTCGTTCAAACGTGCTCCAGATGAAGACGTTGGCTTTCGTTTCAATGCTATTTTATATTTTTAGTTGCGCTAGAAACATTTAACAGTTCTGATTTACTCTTTCTATTTTGGCATGCTTGAAGTTTCTCTAGAACAAAATTTTGTTGAATTAATAGACGCGTTTAAATACATTAATTATTTCGCAGAAGAACAGTGAATTACAGCGCATAGGATTGACGAATTGACTCGCTTAATATTTATCAATGTTTATTTATTCGACTCGTCTTGAAGCATACCTACCACACTGATTTCACCGAATGTTTAGAAGTCAGCGACTGGAAGAACAGGCTATATAATGAAAGGGATATTTATGTTTCTCATAGTACACCACGTACTGCTGTGTGTGTGCGGAATACTTTCAGAAGAATATATCCAAACATTTAAAGAATTGTGCCCATACAACAATCTGTGCAATGAAAATGCAACAAAGGTGAGCTTTCATATTCATTTGGTCTATCTCAACTGTTAACTTTTGCAAAAATGTTAACAAGCTATGTAATACGTATTGGTGTGTTGGTACATTTATGGTTTCTGGCCATACATAAAGAATAAGGTGCAGAATAAACCCATTTATGCCTAGCGTCTAGAAAAAAGGCCTTTTCAAACAGCGTAGACCCAGATGAGACGCCACATGATGCGGCGTCTCATTAGGGTCAGCGCTGTTTGCTTAAAGGAATTTCTGAAAGAAATATTCTAAATATAGAAATAAATATACTAGAAACATCCCTAATTTTGCAAATAAATTGATCCAATTTAGAAGGATGGGAGAATCCACTAGGCATAAATGGGTTAAAGCGTATCTCCTGCAGGTGCATCTGCAGATTCATTTTGTTTTTATTATGACCATGTGGCATATTTTTTATTTATATTAAAACGTTTTAAACAGACTTGTACAAATCACGGCATGGTTTCATATGAGTTATGGAGAAGTATCCAATTGACATATTTGAAAGGACATTTGAAGAATAAAATGATTTACTCATTAGCGTTTATGGAACTTTCGAGTCTGTTCTTACACGTTTACTTTTGATAAGTTGTATGTTGAAATAGAATCAAAATCTACTATTTGATTTAATTAATACTGTACATATAATTTTTATAAAGTAAAAAGGAGAAACAACTTTAAAATGATTATGTAGTCTACACTATTACACTAACGATCATCTTCGTTTCAATAAAATTAACAAAATTCGTTATTATTTTCTAGATTACGGTCAGCAATCTCAACGATAAATATGTCAGTGAAGAATTTTCATTGACGAATATAAAACCACTTACTGAAAGTTTTCTTACACGTACATTTTGCGATGATTTTGAAATGAACAAATCGATTATTATTTCAATTCTTTGTTAACTTATATCAGACATTACTTAAGATGATTTTAACCAATGAATACACAATAAATTGAATACTGATACTTTTTAGTTTATGGACATTAAACATGTATTTTATTGTTTGATGTATAACTTAATATTTGTTTAGGTGAATACAAACCCGGAAATGACCCCGTGTTGTGAGGAGTGTTCCTGTGAAGCTGACTGTTACACGTTTCAAAATTGCTGCCCCGATACAGTTACCGTTGACGTCAAAGAACAACCGTCAGTGGTCCCCTGTGTTCCTTGGTTTAAAGTCTACGACATAAATTCAAGCTACGATGACGAAGACACAAATCCTGTCTATGGCTATAGAGTTATCTCATCATGTCCTCGTGGACTTTTTCAAAGATCAGAAATGTGCGAAAATGCTTTGCGATCCCTCGACCATGTAGTTTCTGATTCAAAAGGGCGGGTGTACCGTAGCGAGGACTGTGCGCTGTGTCATGGAGTAACCGCGTTTAAAAAGTGGGAAATACGTATAAGTATGTGTGATGGATTGTTTTCCCAAACGTTTGACACTCCAGAGGACCGGGACAACTACGTCCTAAACCATTGTTTGGCTATGGCAATTCCACCAGATGAGAAAGTAAATCGATGCTGGCTAAGACCACACCGGACATGTTCAAAAACTATTGAATCGGACTCTCTCCAAATGGATGCTTGTAATGATACAACTAATAATAACATAATACTATATAGGCATTCTCCAAAAACACTGATTGCGTATGCAAACCCGGATTGTTTCCTTTGTAATAATCGCGCTAATGGAAACAGCAAATATACCACGAACCACTTATGTGACGCTAAACTCTTGGGAAGAAGTGTTTTGGGATTTTTAAATAACAAATATTCACTATATACTCTTGTTGATTTACAAAGATCAGTCAATACACGCGTTCCGACTGATGGTATCCATTGCATCGTTACAGAAGTTTATGACCGCATTACGGTTGGTATAGTATTTAATGAATACTAAACTAATTTTATATTGACATTTTATCAACTGGATTTGTGCATCCCTATTTGTGTTAGAATCGTCTCTGTATTTACCAGTATGCTACGTATCCGCTACACATATAGGCGCGATGTTTCAAATAGTGGCATTTATAACGAATATATAGTGGTAAACCTAACTCATCTTATCAAGTTTTATTGGAAATTTATGTCAATCTGGTCGACCGTAAATCGAGGAATTTTTCTGATCGACTAAGAAAAATATCTTCGATAAGCACGATCAACTGATCTCAATTGTTGATCGTTAAAATCGTATCAGATCGTAATGATTGAGTGATCAAAAGCGCACCAAATCTTATTTACGTTATTCATATTTTCACATCGTGTTGATTGCATTCGAGCTTATGTAACTTTCTGATACGATATATTTCGATCTCAGAAATAGATAAAATCGATAGCCAAACGGGCTATATTTATATAATTCGGGTACAGCTGTGGCAATTATCACGAGTGTCATTTGTTAAATCGTGTTAGATATCGAACCGGAAATCATAGCATATTGTCACGGTGCGCACTGATTCTCTATAAACGTAGTACAACGTTTTAACTCGTACAAGAACGTGCTTATTCTGGAAATCATGTTGGATCGCGACCCAATCGACGACTAATTCGAAACAAACCCTACAGACAAATGTATGTGAATTTGAAATAAAGGTTTAGCATATAATATCGTGGCGCCTGTAATTGTAAAATGATTATTGATCGAGATCGCAACCGAGCGTAAAGCAACGTATCATAACGCGCGGACACGCATCGCATCGTTTCTTAGCATGAAATTTCGCACAAAGACCTATATCAGTTACCTCTAGGCCAATATTGGCGTTCGTGGCAGATCGCACGACAGTGGAAACATAGTATCACTCAAGCTTCTTAAGCCTGTCTCAAACTTATACTTTCGATTCATACCAACCAAATGAAAACAAGCTGACATTTATTTGAAAGAACCTAGGATGGTGCATTGCAGATATATTTAAATATGTTGGGGTTATTTTGTATTGCCTAAATATCTCATAATGGGATAATATCGGACAAATAAACGTTTTATATTACATTACATACCATAATAGTTCCACAGCACACAGGAATCAAGCATGATTCTTTTTCGTGTTTAAAGATGGCGATTTAAAATCCAATTTCAATTTCTGGATGAGCATGAGCGTCGACAGTCTCTGTGTTTTGAAAATGATGATTACGACGTCACAACGCTTACAAAAGTGTCTCGTTTTATTAAATCTGGATTATTTTAAATAGTTACTGCGTCCTTTGAAGTTTAATTTTATCGTTCATCGTTTAGTATTTATGGTGTATGTTGTTTGAGAGTCCTATTTTTTTAACTTACACAAACAGCTATTACATATTATTAAGCAGACAGAACAACTCTTTTACACAAAGAAATAATGCTATTTTAAACTTTACCGCTTTTTATTCGACCCATACCAGAGTGAAATTTATTTTATATGTCTACAATTTTATTGAATAGCATGACATAAGTAATGTCTTGTATTTTCAGAAAAAATGCCGAACGCTCATTTGTCCACGAGGATCGATGGCGAAAGATGGTCAATGTATGAGCTTAGTTAACATGACTGGTATGGCAATTATGTTTTCCTTACCTGCAGAATTCACACATGCCAACTTAGGCGTGATGCTATCAGGTGACTTTATTGTGCTTGCGGCAGTTCTTGAAGAGTACGTCCAAACGACATACGGCATTTCATGTGCAATATGTCGCACCAGTCGAACAAGGTCGGGCTACTTAATGATGCATTTAGCGGTAAGTTCCACGTGTCCTTTGGAAGCTTTACAACAAATTGCAAGGGAAATGTCAACGATGCTGACTTATTTAAATGTGACTATTAACGGTCGTCTGATACCAGTGCCTGTGTTTGCCAACGTAGCGATGTTCGCGACTGAAGACAAGCCGACTGTGTTGGGTTGTGAACAGGTCTATTTGCTAGCCGGTGTAGCATTTTCTGTGCACGAATGTCCGAGCGTTCTACTGTCATTTGCAGAGATGAAAAACGCCGGAATTACAAACGCCGAATTCAGCAAACTGACGTTTAGCGGTTGTATTGGTAAAAAGTCAAATGATCCGAGCATGCATAACATATCGTTCATTGGAAACATACAAGATAAATGTCCTCAGTCAGATTATCAAACAAATGCATCCAGGGTATACACGATTTGTATAGATTCGTATTTAAGACTGTGGAGTTCTTCCTCGTCATCAAAATGGGTTGATATGCTTTGCTTCTCAATCATTGAATTCGTTTTTCTTATCATTGGTTTGTTTATTCGAATATAATTATATGGTAAGTATTTAAGGTCTGAAAGGACATGCCTTAAGATTGGGTTAAAACCCCAAAAGCTTTGCAATGACAGTCGGCGACCAAAGCTGGAATTATTTTTCATGCTTGTGTCGTGGTATGTGCTTTGTTCTGTATTGCATAATAGCCAATCGGTATGCTGTCGTAAACAAAAGTCGATTGGATGGTATCATGAAATCATGGTTACGTTTTGGGAGTTTTATATCCCAATATTTGTCTATCGTTTTGTTGATAATACAAACATACATATTGAAATTCATCAATCATTTAACACACGCCTTTAGGATTTCAATGAATGCATTTTGCTTCTAACGTTGACCCGAAATATCAGAGGCACGCTGGTGAATATCTATGTGTAGCGGTTTGTTCGACATAAAAGCTGCACATTTTCATTATTGTGTAAATTGCTAATGACTTATTTATGTTCATGTCGAGAATTTTCTGTTTAATAAATCATAGATTGCACAATATCGTCGCATAAAATTGACTTTCACTTCAATGTAGAATATTTAGCACTGTTGCATATTGTCTTTCTTTGTGTCCACACTATTCAAGCCTGCATCCGACTGAACGTTTTTATCTTAAAAATAACACTCTACAAGTCATATTGTTATTTTCTTCCGAAAGAGGTTTTGAAGAATCTTTCACAGACATGACTTAATGAAATTCTGTACTTTCTTTTTTGTTTCCAAGGTGGTCCTCACAGTTTCAGCCCCGTTTATATAGATACATTGTTGTAACACACGCATTTAAAGGAATCTAATATAATTCTGTAAAGTGTATGTTTACATGATTACATTCACAGTTAATAAAGCAATACTAGGTGATTTACTAACATGACGTGAGGAACGTACCCTGGTGAGTTCTGAATAATGGGGAAGTTGCAAGTATTGATCACAGGGGCATAATCTAAATAAACTTAGCAGATGACCTCAAGATAAAACTGAATGCCGAACATTCGCGGTTTTATAAAGACGATTTTTTAAAAGTTTTTTCTATATGAGGTTATATCAATCTGATTACCCCGGGTCATAATTGGAACAAACTGTATAGAGGACTACCATAAGAGGTAAGAAATTAAATATAAATATGTGTGTCTGGCGGTTAAAGAGGATAATACACCATTTTGTTTCCGTCACCTTATTGATCAACGTTACGGAAATATGTTTTTTTTTCTTGAGGACCACGTAATGAACGTGCTTATTTAATTTCCTCAAATAAAGCCCACTGGTTCAGAAGAAGATGTCGTTTGAAGCAAAACGTTTATTGACATGCGCACGTGACACAAGAGCCGACGGACGCCGGGTATTACAGAATAGCAATAACTCACAATGAGCACGTTGTTCTTAAATTAATAAATAATAGAACTATATCAACGTAATAGATAAAAACGTTCATAGTTTTGATAAGAGCTGTTAATAAACTTCTTATTAAGTGTAAAACTTAAGTTACCATATCCCCATACATGTTGTTACCTTTTACATCGTATACGTTATCTTCACGCAGCTGATTTGTCCACCAGCATTTTTATTCCATTTTAGGTTCGATAAATATTAAGAATGTGTTTTTACCACTTTTTCCACATCTTTTTTCTTATCTCGTGTGTAACATTTTTATTATTTGACTTTTTGCTTCACCGTCGTATATATATTGAATCGGTGTACGCCAAATTTCTTACACCACTAAAGGATAATTTCCTTTCGATTTCTAAAATTATCCTCTCTCATATTTAATCTGACATATATTTCGCTTATGTGTTACATTATGTAATATAAAAACTAAGGAATTCTGGCAACGCGCGAATGTTAAGTGCGTTCGCCAAGAAAATTCTTGCAATCAAGTAGGTAGATATACCTTACTTTGTAACAATTTGAATTGCGTTACGTTTATGACCAGTTTCACTTCCCTATCGAAGGAGTGTATAGGTTGAATTCGGGTCCGTCAGTCAGTCCTAATCTGGATCCTGCGATAAATCAAACAGTTGGTACGTGGGTATATGAGGATTATACAAGGAATACACACTTCATTTACAATTTTCCTTCAGAAGAAATTCGATTGTTAAGATAAAAAATAATAGAACACTAAAATCTGGAACCTGCTTTAACTCATTGGAAAACAGTAAACTATGAACGTTATTCCACGTAAGTAAAGAAGGTTGATGAAATTCGGTTTGTCGATAGAGGGTCACGTGGAAAATATGCCCATTTATTCAATTGTGTCAGTCTGTCTGTCCGTCCATGAATTTTAATTATCCCAATTGTAGGCTTCGTTTAACTATAATAAGATTCTTTTGTTTATTTGCGTCATTATGTTCAAGCGAAATCGTGCGATCCGATGTGAATGCCATTATGTTCAAGCGAAATCGTGCGATCCGATGTGAATGCCATTATGTTCAAGCGAAATCGTGCGATCCGATGTGAATGCCATTATGTTCAAGCGAAATCGTGCGATCCGATGTGAATGCCATTATGTTCAAGCGAAATCGTGCGATCCGATTCACTCTAGGTATGAACAATCGAACAAATATGTGCATGCAGATTTATAAATGCCTTGTTCTAACTAGAATTGCGACACCTGCATGGTTTCGCTGGATGGAATGAGTAGGGCGATGAAATTAATTTAAAAAAAAACGATTCTCTTTGCGCATTTGATGATGGTTACCATAGTTCTCGCAGAGATTTTAATAAGCATGTCACGATTGTAATGTTTGCTATTTTTAAGACGTCCGGCCCAGCTCTTCCGTGTGATATCATTTATATTACATATAATGCTATTTTGCTCCTCCACTAAATTTTGTTTTGGATGTCAGGAACAGCTGTAAATTTAAAACCTGATTAATAACATATAGTTGAGACTTGAAAATCTCAATTGCATCAACCGGAGGCACATTTACTATCCGTTTGTTAATAACACTGTACGTATTATTTATGCCCACATAGAATACCCGAAAAGGTGTCTTCACTGTATTCTGATGATTAAAATAATAATAATTTAAGCAAACGGAATAATATCTAAGCGATCGAACGCCTATCGAGAGAGAAAACAATACTACGATAAAGCATAACAAATATTCTGGCGATGAAATGTTATCACGAAAAAATTCGGAAATTCGACGTCGGTCCAATATTGAATATAACATCCACAGGAGAATAGACAGACAAACAGACAGACAGACAGACAGACAGACACAAAGTTTATTCAGACTTATACAAAAGTACAACGTCTTCATGCTTGAATACACACACTATTCTCTGTTACGTAACTAGGTATAACATCATAACATTACATTACATATAATAGTCATTTAAGAAGACAAATATACAAATACATGTATATTATTAACTCTCGCATTTCTTACAACAAAAAAGATTTTGATAAATTTTACATAGATTATAAATTATTGATTTATCACCTGAAACTAGTAACTTGTGGAATTCATATACATATGGTTTGATTAAAATATACGGCTAATGTAAATTTGTTTATTAACTAATAGCGGCATATACACGTGTATGTTGTTTCGTATTGTGCCGTACTGTATTGGAAATTGGCCACTTGCCATAAATAAAGGACCACGCACTTGTGTATAATAAGAATGCAATGCTGTTTGAGAAGATGAAGTTTAACTTCTTTTCTTCATAGACATATAAAATGGTATTCATCTTTTAAATCAAAGTTATGCAAAAAAACAACAATAAAGTTCTTTTCGTGAAATGTTATTATGAGCGTATCTGTCATATTTGATTCTCACATGGTATGCAGAGACTCTTAACCTTTAAAAAAATGGCAGTCGCCTGTGAAGTAGGTCTTAATATTATTCATATCGCAAAGAGGCTTTGAACACTTTATACATATCGCATTCAGAATTGTTTTATATCGTACCATATCAGCCTGTTTATGGTTGTAAACGAGTCTACATTTAAAACCTCTAATAAAACTATTTACTTGCACAACGTTTAGATTTTCAAAAACTAAACCAAATCCAAAATTATTTAACATTTGCTTGAAATTTGAGACCCAATTTGTAACTTTGGCAACTTGCTTGGGTATTATTTTTATAAGATTAATTCGCGAGCAAATATTTTTTTCATTAAAATAAAAATACACATATACACAAAATACATAGCCTTTCTTATATAACTTTTGTATCGTAAAACATTTCGTATACACATTGACATATTGCGCAAAATAGTTTTATAAAGTCAGTTTTTAACTTTCCATTGAAGAGCACAGACTGGTAAAACGTTCATTACAATAGCACGGATTCTTTAAGTCGCAAACATCTTTAGGGCATATTATACTAAATCAATATTATATAGGGTCTCATTATGAATATTTAAACTTGAAAGGCATTTTCTTGTTTTTATTTTACATGCATACTGGCCTTTTTTAATTTGAAGATGCATTTGTCTACCATTTGTGGCACTAGAATAAAACTGTCATGCTACCTCTAAAAATGCAATTCTTCTGAATGCAAAGAACCCTCAGAATACTGGTATTTAGCATTTACCTTTCGAAAAAAAGCCCAGTACATAGAGAAAAGCAGCCAACACCTTTTTTTTATCAGGAAAGTCGCAAATGCAATACTATAAAATACACGATTAATTGAAAGACATATAATAAATCGGAGGAATGTAGCCTTAACTATATGCAACTTTCGTATTTTTTGCCCTTGGAATCGCATAATTCCTACAACAATCTTTAGACATTTTACGAAACAGGCCGATAAATTTCAGCGCAATTATATTTTTTTATGCCATCATCTTTACAAAGGCTTTTTCCAACAATGACAGGTTGCCAAAAACGTTGGATTGTTTGTATCGAAAAATATTTGATTACGTCATGTTCGATACACTAAATACACACCAATCTTTTCGTTCAGTCGACCTGCACAGCCATCTAAATACAACATTTAAATGCGTAAACCATATCCTACTTGTGTTGGTTACAAGTTAATAATATAAAGTTGCATACATTTAAAATTATATCAATAGAACATATGTTTATTGACATTAGGTAACATTTTCAGTATAGTGAACTAGTTCCATTCATTTGGTTATGTCAACAATATAAATAACAATGGTTTCGACGTATTCCCTATGGTTTATAAAAAAATATTAGATTATTCCCTTATTATAATTTAAAAACGATTGGATTTCATGATATAAATACATTATTCTTTGCGTATTAAATACATGGTTCATTACATGTGTGTTTTTTGACGTATACTGCGAATGATTTTGCAGTTCATAGCAATCATACTGTTGATTTATTGCAATGTGTTTATTGAATGTCTTTGTCAAAGATGTCTATATAAAACGAAATGAATGGTTAAGTTAAAAATGATAAGGCCAAGGCATTAAAAGCTGGTACAATTAGATGACGTATAAGAGTGGACTAAATTATTGCCACACAATGTCAGATAATTAAAGTTACACTAATTCAATAAATACAATGATCGCCAACCACAAAACAAGAACTTCCAATGCTTTAAACAATTAAATTAAAATTTTAGTTCAGAAACAAATATTTTCAAGCCTCGTTAAAGGGATCTTTTCACGCTTTGGTAAATTGACAAAATTGAAAAAAGTTGTTTCAGATTCGCAAATTTTCGTTTTAGTTATGATATTTGTGAGGAAACAGTAATACTGAACATTTACCATGGTCTAATATAGCCATTATATGCATCTTTTGACGATTTTAAAACCTAAAAATTATAAAGCGTTGCAACGCGAAACGATTGAATAATTTGGAGAGTTCTGTTTTTGTCGTTAAGTTTTGTGAAACTACGAAGATTGCTTATATAAGGTATAAAATACGTCACTAAGTGTACTCGGCGGAATAGCTCAGTAGGCTAAAGCGTTTTTACTTCAGGACTCTGGCAGGACTCCAGGGGTCACTGGTTCGAAACCTGGTCCGGGCAATGTTCTTTTCCTTTTTTAAATTTTATTCTTGATTTTTTACTGGAGCTTTTACGATCCAATGTTTACATTTATCGATATAAAGCATTTAATGAATAAGTTAAAAAATGCCAAAATCTGTGAAAAGGCACCTTTAAGATAAATCCACATAGAATTTTAATTGTCAAACATTTTTATATGTTTTATGCTATTTTTGGGACCGGATTACAATTAAGTCATATTCTTAAGAAAACATAAACAACACAAATGAAACAAACTGATATTTGTACACATTAAAGTTTGTTTAAAAAAACGAATTATAAGAGTTTGGCCGTTTGTTTTGGACAAATAATTAACAATCGATACATCTTGAAGTTAAAATAAACACTTTCACACTATTTTAATAATTTCATACCAAAGTATATCTTTATCATTAATGATTCTCATAAGATATTGTAAACTGCCACGAAAATGTCTGATTTTAATATTTTTCAAATTAAAAAAAAATCCACAAAATAATATTGTTATTGCATATCTCTCAGCTTATTTTTTCAAAGAAACCAACCTGTGTCAGCAATCTTCGTCAGTGTTTTTGTTGAAAACATTACGATATGTATGGTGTTTTCTTACATTTGAGGATATACTATAAGGATTATGATCGTGACTGGCAAGATATTTTGTACACTTGAGACTCAATATACTATTATGCTCTTGACAAAATCGCCTCTCAATATCCAACACAGTGCTCAACATTCTTGAAGTTGTCATTTTTCTTTTATTTCAGATGATTTACATTCTAAATTCATCAGTTTCAAAATTAATAACTACACATGTATCCTTATATAACAACAAATTTGTTTCCGTTAAATATCCAGTATTTAAAACATCATTTTAGTACGTGAATACATTCATTAGCGGTAAGTTGATGCATTTAAAACAAAAGAAGTCAAGCAGTTAAATTAAAACATAAGTAATAATCAGCAACCATTTGCTGAAGTTGGACAACATCAAATAATATGCGTTTCTGTAAAAAGTACAATTAAACTGGTTACATGAAACAATAACTTGTTTATATATAGGATCTGGCACGAGGTGTCATATCAAACCATATTTTATCAAACGAGATCAGGAATTGTGTTAGTAAGCGAGCCTTTGGCAAACTTACTAACGAATTTCCAGGATGAGTTTAATAAATTATGGTATGATATGTCAACGAGTGTCAGATCTTTTTTTACCACATGCTTTTAAATGAGCAAAAATAATGATAAATCTAGAATGTTGTTTACATTTTATGACGCCATTTGACGTTGCATCGTCATTTCAGCAAAATAACAAAATGCGATTGGTCAATCGAACGAAAACTAAGCCAATGGAAACGCTTAAAAAGTATATTACACATGTGTGGGATAAAATTATTCGTAATGGTTATATTACATGGGAAAAAGGGCATGTAATATAATATAAAAGTATAGTGTGTTTATGACAATACAATGTTTTTAAAAACCAACAGATTAAAATAAATATTGTAGTTAGATATACAAATGCATACTATTTCATCCTAAACTACCTTTAACAACGGTTATTGAAAAACAAGGTAGATTCTGTTGTTTTATGGGTTGTTGGAGTGACGCTTGGATAGATTAACTATGGATTGACTGATGGATGGATAAACGAATAAGAGGATCAATGGACGGATGTAAATATGGATGGAAAATGAGCATCTATACACACTAAATATACTTTTCACACAATGATGGAGTGATATGCACATTTTTTCGGTTTACATCACCATTTCATAAACATATTAATACAAACTAATATATAAGTTAAACAGCTAATACAATTAACAGTCATATGTTTACATCATAATTGTGTTATGCTTAACACAAATATCTAGCTTTCTACATGTTAAAATGCGTGTTATTGGATTAAAGAAATGTATATGTTCATATTAACATTATACATGATCAAGTGTTATGTATAACTGTTTAGTTCGTGCATGATATCAGATCTAAATGAAGTCTTTAAAATCTGACATTGAAACAAACTGGTACTTTATTGGTATTAAAGCATTCACTGTAAAATCTACATCCAACTTCCCTTAAAGGGCTGCAGTTGAATTGATTCGACTCGATATGTTTTAAACTGTTTGTTGTAAAATTTGGCCATGTGATTTGTTATTTTCGAACGAATCAATAATTCAACAAAACGCTTTGACAAGTAAAAAAACACACAAGAATTCACAAACGATATGATATGGTTAATGATGATTTCACTTTGCTTATAAGGTATTGTCGATATAAACAGGTTGAAATTATAACAATTTGTACACATAACGACTTCAAAAGCAACACTAGTGTAACTTAAAATCAACTCAAACACATGGTATCCTTTGAAAACAACTGCTCTTCTGAAGTTATTTATATAAAGAAAGTAACGAAGTTTAACACATGGTACAAGCAAATCGATGCCCGTGTTTTCATTTTTCCAAAATTTAAGCGTTAATGGTTAACTTTTTAAATACTGAACGCTAAACGCGTTTAAACATTAACCTTAAATGGATATATTAAGTCGAAGCACTGTTATTGTGTTCCTGTCTTGGTGTCCAATAATCAGGCACGGGTTATGACGTGTATAGCACACCGCAATGGGCATAGGAGGGCAATATTCTAAAGAGTCAATAAAAGATGATAACCTTTTCCCTTCCATAATGAAAACGCGTTGCCTACCTTGATCGCATACCAACACGTTACCACATTCCGTTATGTGCATCCCTCTTGAATCTTTCATGCCAGGATGTTTATCAATTCTGTCAAAACTATGAGACGATATATCTGCTATCACGATCTCGTTGTTACCAGTTATATAGATGTGCCCACCATCATTGCTGACTTTGCAAAAGTTGACGGAACCTATGCAAATAAAATTAACTTAACATCATGTAGTTTGTTATGAAAAGTAATATATTATGTTGCTTTCTGAAAAAATTAGTTAAATACATGTAAATTAAAAAAAGATTACCTGGTTCTAGAGTGGTATTGTTTATCCTCTTTCGATTATGTCCTTTGACAGTCGACGTATACAGATCAGTGTCGGCTGCGATGTATAAATTATCTTTGTGGCAAGCTACAGCATTACAGCTAAACGGAAACTTTATTTGTCTGATCAACTTGAATCCAGATTCTATTACATTGAATACAAGTAGTGTATTATTGTTAAGTGCCACAGCAATACTATTGTTATTTATTCGGCAAACATCATTAGGAGCACATGGTAAATCGAAGACACATACTATTTCGAAGACAGCATCCAGAAGTTTCAATCGGTTGTTGTTAAAGTCTGTGATCGCTATTTGTGAATTATTTAATTCACTGATTGCATTAATAAGGCATGTTTTTTTATCGTCAGCAACGTGAACACTATGGTCCTCCTTCATACACACGGACGATGCATAATAACCTGTTACAAATGATTCGCCAAACTTTTCTTTACCACTCAACATTTGTATAATATGATTGTTTCCTGTAATGCATAAGCAAAATAATAAATAAGCAGAGCGATTCAATAAATATCAATACAAACACGGAACCAACAAGATGGAGAAAATGTCAACACATCTCTAACTATTCTAATTGAAACACTATTTTATTACAAATATGCAAGAACAATGCACATATGTTTTTAGCACATATGTTATTAGTCACTACTTAAATAAAATATAACCAACTGTTAATATTAAATGAGTATTCGTCCGAATAAAACTTGATGACGCTTTATCAATAGTTCTATAGATTAAACGTGACCTTATGAAAAATAATAGTGTCGCATTATCGCGCTTCTTTAATATTTGAAATAACTATCAAGTATTATTTTCATCCTTGATACAAATTTAGTGTAATTAAATATGTGCATATATTGCATTTCTCACACAATAAGATTATTTGTGAAAAGTAAAACTGTACCTTTGAAATTTGAAATTTTCCCTTCTCTTCTCACCATTTTCTGGATATGTAACTGTGCTCTTGTAACAATCTCTCTTACTTTCTCGCATTGTATAAATGCAAGGTTATCGTTATGCGTTGAACTCATAATATTCAGTCTGTTATTAAGAAGCGTTTGAAGTGTAACGCACTCGTCTGCGTGGCTTTGAAGTTGTGATGCAATTTCATGCGTTTGTTTCTTTTCTGTGGCAATAGCTTCTTGTTCTAGTTGATCAAGAATACTATTGATTCTGTGGCGGAAATCCTTTATTTCTTCAATGTTGTATTCTCCATAGGCTAAAACTTCTTTCTTTTGAACTGTGTATGAGTCATTATATTGACGTAGTTCCTGTACGGTCGTGTCTAGCTTATGAAGCACATGTTTATACTCTTCAGTGGTCCGAATACCTTACGAAACGACTACAATTTGATCAAAAGTATCGCACTGTCTGAAATATATAGCATATACGTCCCTTATACTTTTACTAAAAATTGATTACTTAAATCCCTCAAATAATCGCATTATATGTTTTAATGTTACAAGAACTAAAGCATCAATCACTTATCTATAAATATAATCGTAATTTCATGTAAAATTCCCAATATATATCGCTACTGCAAATGTCAAACCAACTGTTCAATATACAATACTTATTATGCAAAATCAATCGTTTAAGTAGCACACATCCACAACATATTATTAAAGCTGGTAACGGGTACAATATGAATAATGATGTTTTTGTTGGAAATGGCTAAGAAGTACGGTTCAAAGGTAGAATAAATTATGATTGTGTACTTGTATTATACACATTTAAAAATGTGATATATTCGATATAGTGTTTTCAATTTTAAATTATTCAATTTTAAATATTAAATAAATTATATAATAGCATAATTAATAAAAATTTAACAAAACAGAATTGTAATTATAATTATACTTTAATTCTACTTAATTATTTCGAAGGATACCAGACAACAGACAAATATTTATCTCTAAGCCTACAACACAAAAATACTCAGTAATCAAGACGCTTACAAAAAGTTACTCAAACTACACATGATGTTAGTTTAAACCTATTTATTTTAGCTCGATTGAGTGTAAAGCCTAATGCTTATTGAAACACTATCGAGTCTGTTTCCTGAGACTAAGAAACAGTACTTGGTGTCTTTGGGGAAGACCGAAAGAACGCTCCCACAGTGGGGATCGAACCCGTGACCTCCCGGTCGCTAGGCGAAAGCCATAACCACTACACCACGGCGACTTGGAAATGTTCAACCCAAGTTAATGAACTGCGTTATACAAGTACTCGGTCAAGAGAAATCATAAGTTCTTTGTGAGGAACACTATGACTAAATAAAACAAATACGTTAATATTTTTATGTATTTTTTAATGACTTTTAAAATATGTTTTTTGTCAATAATGCATAGCATATTTCAAAACGGACATGCACATTTATTTAACATATTGTAGTTACGGTACTGTTTCAGAGAAATATAATGGGTTCCTTAAAGTCGCTGTAGTTCTTTTCACTCCTTACACCCCTCCCTTAAATATTTTATAAGTAGAGCTTTTCGCTCGAAATTAGCCTTTAAACAACACAAAAACAAAGGACCACGTTGCTCCAACGATCCTGGATATAATATAATAACTATATGGATATAAAGTAAGTTATCTATCACTTAACCGATAAAGGCAACCAATGGCAGAAACATTGTACAATAATAATCATACCAAGAGATATTTATATTAATCGTTCACCAACAGTATTCGAACTTTTCGATGTCTCTGATTAATAACGTTTTTCAATATGATTTTGAAAACATCCTGCAATGAATGCTTTCAATCGTTTGTTTTAGCTATTGATTTGTGAACGAAGACCGTTCAAGTTGCACTTGACCCTTGGTATATTATTATATTTTCTGAAATAACAGTATCATTCCTTCATGTTTTAAAATTTTGCAAAATCACCATTAGCCATCTGCATTTGATCTTTAAATTTGCATTAGATCATTTGATTCGTAGAGTTAACGCAACATCATTTGGTCAAACGATATTAAATGTAGCGAAACTCAATTCGGACATTAATGCTTATAAAGCGAAAACAAAGCTATTGTAGCGAAACAGATCAACATCCTCAACACAATTAAGCAAAGTCACGATTGTTTTTCGAGTTGGATAATTAAATAAATTGATACAGTGTTCAATTTTCTAAACAACTCATACATCCGTACATAATAGCTGTCAATTGTATGTAAATAAATATTCACTACATTAAAAGTTGTTCATGTTATAAATAATATAATACTAATGATAATTTAACGATTTCCAAACTTAATATTATCGGAAACAAACATCTATTATGTATATACACTTTTATGCAATCTATTGATGGAGTGTTAGGACCACCGAGACATAAAACATTTAGATTTATCGCTGAACTCATACAATTGAAATTGAAAAAATACTATAAACAACTTTGAAAATATATTATTTGATGACTTTGTACGAATTTCAATAACACAAAAACATCATATTATTATGTTGTTATTTAACAAATAAACATATTCAAACTGAAATCAACTTAATTAATGACTTAGCTGTGAAATATGTAAGTGTTTCGTCGTTCTGAGTTATTATGTCGTGGTTCGTAGTTTCATTACACCCTAATAAACACAAACTTAACACCAAACCACTCACGGACGGACAGTGCTTTTACCATATTAACACCTTCGAAGGCATACATTTGCGATTTAATCAGAACTAACGCAGTTCTTTTAGTCTAATATTCCTAGATTTTTGTTTTTATACAAATAACAAAAAACTTTTATTCGATTTGAATATCTACCGAACGTCTTTAAATGTGCTCATTTGAGCGTTAACGTCTTATAAAAGGCGACCATGCTTAAATTATGCACAACTTTAATCTAATTTATATAATATGCGTTCGTTAGCTATGATTCCAAAACTTTCGGATTTACCTGTGATTATGTAAAACACATAATTTGCAGCAAAGGCTCCTATGTGTTTTGCAGTATTCTGTCAGGACCTGTGAGGCATGCACGTCACATCTCTCAAACTCATCCATTATGCCCCACCTGTGCTTTTCCGACTTTCCAATCATCGTGTGCCCTTCGTGAGTTCTGTCCTTCCGCACACATTTCTGGCAGATGCTTTGAAAACAATCCTGACAGAAAAAGTCTGCCTCTGTATTTAAATGTTTAAGTTCACATTTAATACAAACCGAATCATGCTCCGCGTCGCTTGCTAACCCAACATTCGCACCCAAACCAGACGCCATGTGTACATTTGTGTCTGCTTATTATAATAATCTGTTCTGCTCCGTTATCAAAATGCAAATGCAAACGAAAGTCTGCAAAATGATCACATTTATTTGAATTTATACTTTTTTGACATGTTGAACCAACATGGACCCCATAAATCAAAAGCTAAATTTGAAAGCAAGTTTTACGATTGAGCAAACAAGTTTTGTTCTAATCAAACAGTGTTGATAAAGATCCTGTCATAAAAAATATTGCTTTGTCAGTTGTGTAACCTGTGAAACCTGAATAATATCATACCGGAGGGATTTGATGATTTGTTCATAAAAACATACAGTCACATAAACAATCCAGCTATGTAATATTGATCTTTTACACCCAATATTGCTGCTTCGTCATGTATTTGCACAATGATGATCTGAAATGTTTACTATATGATGCCATATTCTTAAATTCTTTTTGTAAAAAGCAGGGATGTAGTTGACACTTGTTCGTAATTTCATTTCATCGTTCCAAAAATGTTGCAACTCTGATGCTCTGGTCTCCTTCCTACCATTGAGTAATTACATGTAAATGTTAATTAAATTGAATGCGTTCTAATACACTTTATGTATTGTTTAATTTGAGTTGCAATGCTATGAGGTTAAATTTTACACTTATATGTATCATGAATATTTCTGGGCCAAGTGTGAGGTTGAGCGCTCTAAAACCGGTTTAACCCCCCAGTGCTTTACATTGACCGATCCAAGGCGGTGACCCCAGCTTTATTCTACTATGTTTGTATGTTGTTTCGTATTGTGCCGTCCTGGTTTGGCAATTGGTCACCTCCGTCCTGTTTTGGAAATTGGTCACTTGCCATAAATAAAGGACCACGAAATTGTGTAAAATAAGAATGCAATACTGCTGCAGCAGCTGGAGGTTCACTTCTTAAGATTTTCGAGCCATTAATTTAACCGAAATTGAAGACATATTACGTTTCGAGCTAACATACTTTAGAACTTTAACAAGTTGAAGCAGTTAACGTTGCATATCATATATGGTATATTATTTTCGAACATATTTTTTTTGTATCAGTATGTGCTAAAGCGTTACTTCATACAAGATCGTCCAAAGGTCTTTTTGCAAAGAGACTAATACTAATATCGGTTTCTGCTATAAAAAATGTTTTCCAACTTACACGTATCTCTTTGTAAGGAACTGTGGCAGTAGAAGTTAAATAGTTATATATGCATGGTGTACAATCGATAATGGTTCAGCAGCAAAGCACATTTCTCAGTGAAGTGAATGCGTTTTGAAGGCGATAGTTTTAAAGCCGACAAAACGATTAAAGCGATTATTTAAAACACACCCATTTATTGTGTAGGGTTAAAGCAATGAATCATTATCATAATACACATGTAAGCTTAAACACAGGGCATATACTTTGTTTAAATGAATGTATATATTAACTTTACGCAATTCTTATAATGAATAACGGATTAAAAAAAAAAACAATCATCATTTTGCACTTTTAACAACTTTTTTTTCATTCAGTGACGCGGTCAAATTTGTCTTCAAATGTTCATGGCCACAGTTTTTAATAATTTCATTGCATCATGTTAACAATCAATTGTATTATTTTGACAAAACATAGGTTAATGCATGTTTATTTTCTGTCAATTTCTAACAAGATCGGTTTGCATTAAATCAGTTTTAAAACCAGTTGAAACGCCACCTCGAAACCTTATAATACCCACATGTAAGGAACTAAATGTCATTTCGCTAATCAGTACTCCAATGGATAATATGTGTACTCTTGTTGTGGAAGTGATAAACCGTTGTGATGTGACAGTACAATCAATACAAAGCTGCAGCTACTTACTCATTGGAACAGTGCGTCCATCTGTCAAACGACACTGCATTTGTAAACATGTCATATAACATGTTATGACCGTGTATGGTGTGGGCAAAGAGAGGTCGATACGGTTTTCAGTGTATGTACTACAACATCCGAACCCGCAATAACTAGTTTTGTTATGAACAATGAATTGTTCTCGACGTTCTTTTAAGTCGTAAACATCAGCCAGATGTAGTATTGACTGTCCTTGATCAACAACATCAACACCAACATTAGCACCCGCTTCAAAAAGCTCTGTAAATAACACGGACACTAGCTCAACCGAGAACACACCAGTGTCAAACACTGAAACTCAACAAAAACACCTGCAAATTAACAGTTTGTCTGTAATTTACAAGTGTGACCTTTGCAGACATCCAGTCTTAAAATAGCGTTGTTGCGTTGATCAAGCTTCATGAGATAAACTCAATGTGCCTAAATATTAATATTAAACTTTATTTCTACTACGTTCTTTAAGCAGGATAGTCATTCGTAAATCCTCAATATCGCCGCTAAAACTGATATTTTTGCATTTAACGTTGTTTTTAAACAGTTAACAAATGCTAATTGAAGTAAATTCAGTAACTACCAATGATTTTGTCGATTGGCTGATTGTAGAGCTATGCGTTGACATTATTCCCGAAAACAAACTCATGGACTTTGGTGAAGATCGAGTGAAGATTATGTGATTTATGGCAAGATTGTTACCGACCGAAAGGCGGATATACAGAACGTGAATAGCTAAAAAAACGTTCCCCGCTATCTCAAATTTGTATAAGGGCTGTTGAAACATACTTTATGGATGGCTAACATTCTTAGTGTAAATAAATATCAATATCGCTTTTTATTGATAAGAGGCGGTATTGATTGTTATAGTCTAGTGTTTTAACATTTAAAGTTACTGTTTTCAGCACGTCGATTAGAATCCTAACATGACTATGAAAACAATGATAGTTTTGGAAGTAAACATAAGCTTCAGGATGTGCAACTATCAAACATGTACCATACTCGTTGTTTGTTTTAAAGGGGCCTTTTCACGTTTTGGTAAGTTGACAAAATTAAAAAAGGTTGTTTTAGATTCGCAAATTTTCGTTTTAGTTCTGATACTTGTGAGGAAACAGTAATACTGAACATTTACCATGCTCTAAAATAACCATTATATGTATCTTTTATCGATTAAAAACCTGAAAATTATAAAGCGTTGCAACGCGATTGAATAATTTGGAGAGTTCTGTTGTTGTCGTTATATTTTGTGAAACTACGAGGATTGCTTATATAAAGTATAAAATACATGTGCGAGTATAAGAGTACGGATGGCCGAGTGGTCTAAGTGGTAGACTTTTACTCCAGTACTCCAGGGGTCAGTGGTTCGAGCCCTGTTAAGGGTTACTTTTTTCTTTTTGTTAAATTGTATTCTTGATTTTTTACTGGATAGTTTTAGATCCAATGTTTACATTTATCAATATAAGGCAGTTTAATGACAAACTTCAATACATGCCACAATCTGTGAAAAGGCCCCTTAAATAGGGTTATGATGGTTGTAATTAAAGGACAATCATATAATAGGGAAAAAAATCAAAAACGTTGTTTCAACTTACAGAATTTAAACAATCAATAAAAAAACATTAGTGACGAATTTGCTAAATCACTGCTAATCAAGTACACATATAATATAATGGTATCAGAAATATTTATCTTCACTGTTATATATTATATATGTCTTAATGAATAAATGGAACCATAACAACAGTTGTTAACATACGCGAATTAAATTTTAAAAGGTTCAACTAAGTATTTGTTTAGATATCGCGAAAGTTGACTGCATTTTCTCGAGGCAATTAAAACGGATTTTGCATGTTATTGTACTAATTGACCATGAACTTTGCACTCGTCTTCGTGATGCTGATGCTGTTCGTTATTATTAACGGCGTCATAGAGAGTCTCCTCGGGGGATACGACAGTGAGTTGTTTTAATATACAATATTTATAATCATAATATTTCATGTTGAATGAATGGTAATTTACATTATACCATAAAGAACGTTAGCGGTTTAGTCGCATTGTGTGAATAATCATCGGTTAAACGATGATCGTCCGTCCTGTTAATTAGTTAAATGCTGTTTGAAATAATCTCATTTTATGCTTCATCCGTCCGTGAAATACATGTTGACTGACTTATATAGGGTACCCTCCTTTTGTTCGATAGAAACCGGATTATATACTCAAAGTAGATTTCTTATTAATTATCCAAATACATCAATAAGTGGTTCGACTTTGTGTGTCTTTATAAGCCACCGGCTAACAATACAAGCGAGCTTAATTTAAGCGGGTTTAACTAATCTAAATACCGATTTTCAAATTTGCTGCTTGAAATCATGATTTGCACGTGGGCATGAGCGCTATTTGTGCATGACATTCACTTCGGAGTACGATGTGGAACATCGTTGACACAACGAAGAATATTTTGTGACCCACGAAAGCTTGAACACTGTCCACGTGCTGGTATCGTATACCAAGTCACAAATGATAGGAGTAGGCTATGTGATTCGATAAGCATTACGTGTACATCTGACATTTGAGTCATGCCTCGGCATTTGAGCTACTTATTAACAAACACCAGATGGTTTCTTATTTGTAAACGTTCCAATAATATGTGAATTAATACTGATACTACGTTATGTTAATATTTTTATTGTTATCACTTTCAAGTCGCTATTTTTAAATTTAAGTTGCATTTTTATCTTATTGTATCGTACATACGATCAATATGGGTGTGAATTCAAGAAGATGCTAAAATATTGAAAACACAAAAATACAATGTATTAATACTTTCTTAATTATGACGGAATCCTTTGATTTATCATATAGAAATTTTGCAAAATTCACGTTTAATGAGAAATGCTTTTTGGTGCTTGTTAAAGACGATGACAAACGCCCTTAAATGTCAGACAGATAAGGTGGCCACATTCGACTCAAACGCACGAGGTTGGTGTTATATATGTATAGAGTCCTATATCTCTCTATGGGTTTTCGTCTTTGCTGAGTCAATTTCGTTAATGCAATCAAAGTCCTACATGTGTGTGATCTGTAGTATGTCGCCATTTTGTAAATTTGTCAAATAGTCCTTAAAACAGTGTGCCTGAAATCAGCAAAAAGATTTTGATATACATGTATTGCTTAATCGCAAAATCGATGTTTTTTTTAAAACAATGTATTATTGTGATGTATCTGGAAGCAGGATTCGATATTAAGTGTATAGGCACTTTATATACCATTTAACATGTTGACAATTAATAGGTTGTCGAAGAAACTTAATGAAACAACGCTTTAATGAACGAAAACATTATAAAACCATCGCAAAACCAGCAAACACTGCTAACAAAATGATAGCAATACACGTGATCATGTTTCGCGCAGTCCAAAATAAATGGCCTTAGTTAAGCTCAATGTAATGTGTGATAGGTTTTATAAATTTGAATACACAAAAATACATGTTTGTGTAATTCTAGTTGAGTCCCTGGTCCAGCAGTTAATTTTCACTTAACGGCTGTGACGTACTCGAGACCAGTTGTGAAGTGGCTTTTTGTCCAGTTCTGGAAAAAAAATGTACGGCCATAATTCCTTGAAAACACACATTCTCTGTGATGCCATTTGTAAAGAGTAGAGTAGGTTCATATTTTTAATTAGTCTTGGTCTCAACATGCATACGTTAAAATAAATAGCTAAACACATAAAACTTATACATGACGAAGCATTTTTATTGCTTTTGTCATTCATATGCATATAGGAGCTTCTATAAGTTTATTATCGCAAAATTGCAAAGAAAATAATCATTTGATTATAAAACATATTGTAACGTAACTGAAGACGGCAAAGTAGGTTTCCCTTAAGCAAGTTACTATCACACTCAAAATTCCTGTATGTGTTCATAATTTTAATCAACCCAGAAATAATCAACTGCTTTCATTTAAGGTATAACTGTGTAACAAAGACACATTTTTTATTTGAAACATAAATTAATAGTAACTCTTTTTTAATTGGTTCAAATATGTTATTGTTAAGAAACATCCAAAACGCAATATGCTGATGTACGTGTTCGTTACATTTATTTGTTTTTTTAACCGTGACACTCAATTCAAATTTAAAAGAAATTCTTGCAAATGTATTCTTTGAATAATGATGCAAAAACATCATCTATAACATGGGCAAATACCCAAATTTGGCTATGAAAATAATATGTTCCTATTAAAGTTAATGTTACTAAATTCAAGCTCCGCATTTGTGCATCTATAAACGTTAATTACACGATTTAAAGGTAGTTATATTAATAATTAATAGAATGTGTTATTACGTATATGGATGAAATATGTTGAATACATATAGTCTTAAACATGGTGGTTTTATGTGGTTAATATACCAAGTGTGTTTTAAAATATGCACAATATAGTTATATAATATTACCATTCCATGATTTTTCGGACGAAAACTCGATGGTATTATTTGCATTGGCCTTTTACATACCTTAATCTTCAAGTGTCCATCCATGTTCACAATATATGACGGACTTTTTTTAATAATATAAGACATTCGATGGAACTTAGCAAACAAGTTAGAATCGAAACCAAACCCCAAATTGGTATTTAACTCATGCCTGTAAACAAACAGGCCCATTTATTGTAAAATTATTTTAATTTTATAATGGCAACCTATGTCTCAGTATATTTAAAGTCAATATACTTTTGTTTTCAAAAAGTTACTTCCTTAAATACCATTCCATTCACTTCTGATATATCAACAATGTACTTCCATAAACAAAACAAGACTTAATAATTTTCAATACATTTTCTGTATTTGGTAAAGCATCTGGACAGTCTACTGAAAAAAAAGAATGGGACATTGTAATAAAAATAAAAATGTATTTGTCTTTACAATACTTAACAAATAATTAATAAAACATTTTTATACCAATACATAACCAAGTCATTGTAAATATACGTATAATAGACTTACAGACACAGAGAAGCGTTCATGAACATTATCTTTTATATAACCATCTTTAGCCCTGTCGCTAACCCATCATCCATGTCTTTAAAAAAGCCTGTCTTTAATACCATTATTTGCTGCAAAAGTAGGGCCTCCTGATCGAAGCGAATGCAAACAAAATCTAAAAACATCCTTCACATGAGGCTTTAAAGCTTCAAGAAAAAGCTCTCTAAGATTTGTATAATACATCTTTCTGTTTGTCTTCCTGACACTGTAACCTTGATTAGTCAAATATATATTACACAATACATAATCATCATCGGATAACTTACACCAATATCAATACAGTTAATATTTAACAACTGTCTAACCACTTTAAAACATACATTCTATTTTATCGTTCATACGATACATTAAAGACAATTATTTCCGATCCGACTTTTGTTTCAATATAAATCTTTAATTACTATCATTAAATTATGTAAGCAACACTGCCATTTGAATGTCATATGACCTCACTTATAAAATACAAACAAACTTTTCCTTGTCATTCCTGCGACACCGCAATGGCAATCATCAAATATTGTCGATACCGCCTTCTACATCAAATGTTTAAAGCAAATAATACCATGACTGTCATTCTTGCGATACCGCAATGACAATCATCAAATATTGGCGATACCGCCTTCTACATCAAATGTTTAAAGCAAATAACATAATTGCATAACACAATATACAGGTGATACCACCTTTTAGCTTTTCGTGTTTATGTACGAAAATCAATCTTGAACGCAATCATTCAAAATTTCAAATCCGTTTTTCTAAACATTCCTTTTCCATTTTTGCGCTCAACGTAAAACTGTTCAGACGTTATTAGTTTTCAGTCGGCAAATCAAACCAATCAACAATTTTATCGATAAACAAGCCATTCGGACACAATAACGACCAATACAGTGAGGATTTCCAGCAAGGACACACCAGTATACCCAATCGGGACACCTCGGACAATTCCGCCATATCGGCGATCGTCTCTCGGGTGCATTTGGTGGAAGGATATGTCTAACGCCTCTAGGCGGAAGATATTACACCGAAAATATAGTTCGGGTTACACACCATTAAATTTGCACTACATTAACTGATAATATAGATATAGAAGGACCAATATCTCTGAGGAGTAATATAATAGAATATTTGTTTCTGTTATTGTTAAACATTAGTTGTAATTACATGCAAAATATTCAAATGTTAATTAAATGTTTAGAAAGCCAATTAGTTGTTTCATGAAGTGTAAACAACACCATTATTCAAACTTAAAGAACCAGTATTTCTTTAATTGCATTAATTATCGGTACAACATTGCGGATGTTCTGCAGGGCGACAAACTTTGAGATTTAATCCATATGTTTAGGTTCTATACCGTAAACAATCGTACAGCACTGTACAGTGGTACAGGGAAAACTCTTCGGTGTAATATAAGAAAAAGTAAAATCCACTCAGACCCCCCCCAAAAAAAACACATTATAGTGACAAGCCAGGCAGTCACAAACTGTATACAGACAAAGGCCATATGGCTCTCAGTGGGGTTTACTATAACCAGTATTGAGACACCTAAAGGGTTTCGCAGTGGAGAGCTTGATTGAATTTGAAAAACAATTCTTTCTGTGCATTTGATGATGGCAACCATACAGTACTTCTGGCAGGTATTTTTTATATTTTAGCTTAGGCAACTTAATTCCAGATGCTGTTATTCTGGCCAGGCCGATACTATATAGCTGGGAAACCAAAACACTAAATATGGTCAACTGTGCAGGCAACAATTGTAACAAGAAGTGGCGCGGCAGAGGCCGACGCGTATCCCCATTCTGCATGTTTGACCCAGTAAGCATTTTAATGAACCTCGTGGTGAATATAATGGATCAGCCCTGTTTTAGCCTTAAGTATAAATTGGTTATTCCAATACTGTGGAGACACCAATAACACCTATAAACAAATTAAGAATACAGTTTTTTATGCCCCTGTAGGTTGGCATATAGTTTTTGAACTGTCCATCAGTCTGTCTGTCTGTCCTTCCGTCTGAAAACTTTAACATTGCCCTCACTTTTGCAATATTGAAGATAGCAACGTGATATTTGGCATGCATGTGCATCTCAAGTAGCTGCACATTTTGAGTGGTGAAAGGTCAAGGTCATCCTTAAAGGTCAAATATATGGCTTTAAAGCGACACAATAGGGGGTATTGTGTTTCTGACAAACACATCTCTTGTTTTTAATTGAAAAACCAAAGACATTGTTGGAATTTGACTTCTTTAAGGCATCCTGTATACATTTTAAAACTCAATTTTCTCAATTATAAAACAAAAACTATTTTAAAAGGCACCAATAAAAGCTCCTCCATCCCCTATGCACGCTAAACCAAGAATCAGTTTTTTATAAGATTATCCTTCAAATGGGCAAAAGTCCGGGGCAATACTGTAAAAATGCCCTTTAACAACTCTTGTGACATGCAGCTGTAGTCTATTTTCTCTGTATTTTTTTACAGCGAAACACATAATGGCATCATCATAGATGTATAGCTCAGAATTCATTTTATACTATATTAATATGTTATGTGGTCTTATTTATACAAAATAACCTGGATATTTATGAAAAAACACCATCTCCCTGTAAAGAGAGATGGCATTTGTTCGCCATAAACATTTATATATCCAGTAAATTGTAAGCAACAAACATGAAAAATTCAGTCCCCCAGTCATCGAGTTTTTAAAGAGTTCAACTTTGCTTAAGTAATAATGCATCAATGTTGATTCTAACAAAAAAAGGGTAGTCATTAATGCCTATATTCTCGGCATGTGCAAATACTTAAATATAGGCCCTATTTAAGCACATGTACACTTTTGTGACCCCCTGGGCTGGATCACATTTAACCCCAGGGGCATAATTTGAGCAAACTTTGTAGAGGACTACTATATCTCACTACATACAAAATGTGGTAGCCCTAGGTCCTAGAGTTAAGGACAAGAATATTTTAAAAGTTTTCACAAAATAAGCAAGATATACGCGTATATAATGTTCAATTTTGTGACCCGGTGGTCAGGGTCAAATTTGACCCAAAGGGCATTATTTGAACAAACTTGGTAGAGGACTATAAGATGCTACTGCATACCAAATTTGGTAGCCATAGTCCGAATGGTTTCGACAAGAAGATTTTTTAAGATATCACAAAATAGGTGCTTTATAAGCATTAATTCAATTTTGTGACTCCTCGGGGCAGGGTCCAAGTTGACCCCAGAGGCATTGTTTGAAAAAATTTGGTAGAGGTTTATTGTAGATGTAACTACATACCAAATTTGGTAGCACTAAGCCCAATGGTTATGGACAAGAATTTTTGAAGTTTTCACAAAATAGGCCTTTTATAAGCATATGTTCAATTTTGTGACCCCCGGGGCAGAGTCAAATTTGACCCCAGGGGCATAATTTGAACAAATTTGGTAGAGGACTATTAGATGTCTCTACATACAAAATTTGATAGCCCTAGGCTCAATGGTTATGGACAATAAGATTTTGAAAGTTTTCACAAAATAGGCCTTATATAAGCAAATTTTCAATTTTGTGACCCCTGGGACAGGGTCAAATTTGACCCCAGGGGAATAATTTGAACAAATTTGAAAGAAGTTCACCCCAGGAACATTCCTGAGAAATTTCATCAGAATTGGACCAGTAGTTTAGGAGATGTTTAAAGGAATAGTTAACGCGCGGACGGACGCACGCGTGACGAACACAGGACCATGACAAAAGCCCTGCTGGTCTTTGGCCAGTGGAGCTAAAAAGATATTTGGCGTATATCCTGATTTTGTAATATAGTACGAAAAATAACGTTTTTATTTGATTCTGTAGTAGAAACAAAGAAGAACCCTTTTCTTTTCAAAGTAAAAGTTTTATAATTATGATAAATTGCCAGGACATAAGTATCGGCCTTGGTTTTTGACATCTGATATCTTGTGAACCTAATAATGGTGCCCTAATACGAATGATACATAACATGAAGTAAAACAAAAAAAAATTACTGCGTGTGTGTGAGATAGAGAAAATTATCAAAAAACAATGAAAATTTTATTTGCATATTAAATGGAAACTTTCCATTTAAACAAGTGTAATTATCATTATTATGTTGTGGGAATTCACAGATTTACACTTAATATTATTTAAAGAATGTAATCTTGAAACAGACGAGCTACAAACAACACATTTTAATGTTTCTTCTTTACGTCAGGTTTGAAACTGTCGGGCCGCCATCTTGTTTTCAAAAGTAGTTCCAAATCCAATATGACGGCCGCCTTCGTACATCAGAGAGACGGTGTGGTGTAGCCCACTGTCCGATGCGTTCAGATTGCAGTATACCAATTGCTCTGTCATACGCCATTTTCTTAATAACTCTGTGAATAACAGCTATGGGAGGAACAAATAAACCAAATTTAGTTCCCCAATCTTCTGAAAATGCATCAACCCCCGAACAAGAAGGGTTCCGAAACTTAGAGTAGAACCGTAGTAGTTTAGCGTTGTAATATGACGCAAACCAATTGATATCTGGTTTACCGAATTTCAAAACAATCATTTGAAATATTATATCAGATATACCACAATCATCAAAATCAGATATTCTTGACAGATAGTCTGCCTTATTATTTTCAGTTCTAGGAATCCACCTTATTTCAAGCGATATTGAGTGATTCCTACAAAATTGAAAAATACCGTATGCAACGTCTTGCAAATCCCTTTTCATTAATCCCTGTTTAGCAATTGATTAAAGAGAGTATGCACAATTGTGTCAAATATTTATGAATTTATAAAAAATGTGTAAAAAAAACTTATTATACATATATTTCAATATAAATTAAAATAAAACTTAAGAACATGTGTCGAAAAATGCGAAATAAGCAAGATATTTAATTCCGAAATCGAAAATGTCTGTACAGTCGAATGTACCAGCATGTATATATCATGCATGTACGATGTGAACCTAAATTTAGTTATACGGATCATTTTAATTTCCTGCAACGATATCTATTCATACGACACAGGAACACTTACTCCGATCCTAAAAAAAGACGAATGCTTCGGTAATTGTAGGAAAATATGTACGAAATATCATCGTCACAATCGGCTCGGGGCGCTAATTTGTCTTTGCTGCATTTTATGAAATTCGTCTTCAATGTATTTTTTGTGTGCCTATTTTGTGTTATTGCAACTTATTTTTATCAATATATTACAATTTAACAAATATAAAAATCGTACATATTCTCTTTAAACTCCTTGATCATCAGTAAACCATTTCACTTTCTGCTGGCTTAGCAAATGCCCTAACGACAAAAGCACTCTGTGCATAGCAACTTATTCCCGCCAAGTAGAAGATTTTGTACATTCGTAATTGGTCCAGACACCATGGGAAACCCCATTTGTCGTTTTGACTTTATATCCCGCAAAACCGACGGCACCAGCGTCTGAAAACACTATCTTAGTACATGCACTTGATTTCTCAAATCGCTTCTCATTCAAAAGAGTTTCTTTTGTGTGTTTATATAAAAAGTACAATTAACGAACACACATTTAAAAACCAAACAAATATATTCCAAAATATATTACAAACACTACAGCCGATAAGGCACGTCGACCCATTCTTAAACGCACGTACCCAACTATTGCTTCTATTAAGGCAAGCGTCATAATCGCTGAACACTTCAGCGCATACTTATTCACGAGTAAATCTCCCTCCTTTACATCGAAGGCTTAAAGACAGCATTATTCAGGCAAGCGCCTTAAACAAGACATTGTTATTATTATAACCGAAATTACCTCCTTCGGAAAATAACACTTTACGATTAAATAGCTCTTGATTTTTTGAGTAACTCCGGCAGCAGAGAAACCCCTCCAAACAAGAAGTCAGGCAGCGCGTTTATATCATCTGCATGCCTTTGCAAGAGCATATTATAACACACAAATTCATGTCTATAAAAAGTTCAATTTTTGAACCCACATTTAAAAAACAAACAAATATATTCCAATATATATTACTTACACGACAGCCGATACAGGCACGTCGACCCGCGCTAAACGCATGTTTTTTAACCTCCCTTAAATCCGATATGAGACGTTTTTTGCCGTTACTATGAACCGAAACGGTTAACGGATTTACAACAAATGGGGCCTAACAAGTTATAATTATACTCTTTTTTGATGGATTCTTCGCCTAGCATCGAGCATTCACTTTCGGGAAATTGAAGTTTCTGTAACGCTGCTAACGGCCCTGACATGTGGGCAGTTTCGCCGGAAGTGGGTTGTCTCTCCGCATGCAAAGCAGGGGCCTGAGGCAACTGCTCTGGTAAACTCAGTGGAAACCCCGTATCACCGGATGCAGCTCCGTTTTCAACATCGGAAGTGTTCCCGAAATACCCATATGGACGAAAACGACCTCTTCCACCGCCTACCGGAAGTACAGACTGCGTAGAAAAACGATTATCAACGTTGTCGCGCACCTTGCTCCTTTCAAATCGCCATTATATGTCAATGGCATACTTCAGTTTTTTTCATTTCGGAAGAAATTGAACGAGAACTGCCATGCGCTTCATTCGTCGAACTGGATAGTTCCGATAAAATATCCTTCAATTGTGATTGTATGGGATTGAAATCCCCACAACTTCTGTTTTATTTACTTGGTGAGTCCATTTTCCTTTTTTTTTTAAACAAGCCAAAATAGCACCATGTGGCCGCGAACCTCAAGAACAAACTTAAACTTTGTCTTTACAGTTCGACTGTCCAAAGCTGAATGACGACAAATCGCAAAACACACTCAATTTCCGCGTGCACACTTTCTGTGCGACCAAGCGTTCCTTACATTGCATTATGAGAAAATAATATTCTTCTAATTCGTAAACTAAAACGACGAAAATTATATGCCCTTAGGGTCCTTTTAAATGACAGTTTTTTTTTAACACCGTGCGTTTGATGTTTCTGGTCGATGATCATTAAACATAAGTTGATTGCAGATAATCTTTATATTTATCAGATATAATTTTCTTTCCATCCCTAGCCTGTTCATCCTTATCTTCATCGTCATCGTCATCTATATGGTAACATTATACGTAACTTAACCGTCATTATATTAGCAAAATGTAATACTCTTCTCGTATAATATACGATAAATATATATATATAAATATATATATATATATATATATATATATATATATATATATATATATATATATATATATATATATATATATATATATACCCTGTTTCCCATGTAATATAACCATTACATAAATTTTTATCTTATATATGTGTAATATACTTTTTAAGCGTTTTCATTGGCTTATTTTCGTTCGATTATCCATTCGCATTTTGTTATTTTGCTGAAATGACGTTGCAACGTCAAATGGCGTCACGAAATGTAAACAACATTCGGGATTTATCATTATGTTTGCGTAAATATTTATTTAATTTGCTCATTTAAAAGCATGTGATAAAAAAGATCTGACACTCGTTGTCATTTCGTGCCATATTTTATTAAACCCGTCCAGGAAATTCTCTAGTAAGCTCGCCAAAGGTTCGCTTACTAACAAAATTCATGAACTCGTTTAATAAAATATGGTATGACATGACAACTCGTGCCAGAGCCAATATATATATATATATATATATATATATATATATATATATATATATAGAGAGAGAGAGAGAGAGAGAGAGAGTACTAAGTTAGCGTCGAATACAGTTTATGTTGCGAGGCTTAGAACGCCGGGAGGTGATTGCTCCTGACAAAATGATGTCGATGTCAACATACATGTACATGTAGATTTACATACAGAGTCGTTCTATACATATATTATAAAAAAAAACTAGGCGTCTAGATCTAGCCTTCACATCCTGTAGTGTGTGACCCAACACAAGATAATCCGTCATAATTCAATTAAACTTTGAAACACTTGTTGCAAACGGGTTATTCTTACTGAATATACTTTCTTTGATAAAATAACAAAGGCAAATTGTATTCATTAAAGAAAATACCCTTACGTTTACTTACATCCAAAAGCAAAACAATTCGAATAGACTACTGAACCAAAATGCACACCCATCAATATGTTCTACACACACAATTTCACATCCAAATAGGCACGCACATTCTGAATATCAATAACACGAATAAGCTAGATATACATGTAGATCTAAATCCTTCGTCTCATTAGTTCCATCCGAGGTAAGTAATCTATAAAATATGCACTTTTTCATAATTACATCCAGGATAAATTTACACGAAAAAATCCGCGTCTTCAATGTTTTATTCCAAGACATCGAATACTAGTTTCGTGTACACCAAAAGATGACATCACATAATTTTGTAAAATGACGCATAGTTTATTCCATGAGGTGTTATACGGTCAATGTCGGATTAAAAATGGGATAAATAAATAAATAAATAAATAAATAAATATATATATATATATATATATATATATATATATATATATATATATATATATATATATACCACTATGTGTTTAATTCTTGTGTCTTGATAAATTGACTATGAAAAGCACATACTGAGAGGTATTGTTTAATCACTTGAATGAATTATTCGCTTAAAAATCAATGTACACCTAGGTTGAGTTAAGTTTTCACATTTTTGTTTCACATATGAACATATCTTATTAATTAATGTTGCCATTTAAAACTTTGTGACTGATCTTGCGGCTATGTTGGATTTGCTTAATTATAATGAGCGGAAGGCTCCCATGAACTTTCAAACACCGTATATGTTATATTGCTCTTGACATGCTATTTTTGTTCGACTAAATTCAAAAGAACGATTTAAAGTCATTGCGGATTTAGGTTTCCGTGAATTTCATTAGAGTCATCAACGCTTATAGAATACTACTTTATTAGGTGTTTAAAGTTTTGAAAGTACGAAGATCATTTAGTTAAAATGGAGATTGGAAGATAAACATTAAAAAATCAATACCACATTTATTTGCATTTATTGCGTTTATAAAATTAAAGACTGATTTAAACAAATCTATCATTTAACCTCTGCGGAATGATACATTACGTTTTGTAAATTGTGTTCAAAGTATGTATAAAGCATTAACATGCCTGCCCACTTAAACCACGATATGAGAGCTGTGATTGTTCTTCCTTATAAGGAAGATGTAAGACGTCTGGATTATTCAGAATGTTAATTATTTAAGTGCGAATAAGTGCTGTCTGAAGCATATACTAAACCAAACAATACCATCATGTGACTACGTACATGAAGATGTGTTTTATATTATGAGACCGCTTGTCTGATTAAAGGGGCCTTTTCACCTTTTGTAAATTGACAAAATTAAATAAAAAAAATTAGCATCATAACTTTGATGACAATTTATGTATGTATCATTCGAACTGGAACATTGGATTATAATCTCTTCCGACCAGAAAGCGATTAAAACGCATTTATCCTACTAAGCATTCTGTAGATAGTCGATGTATAACGATTGGATGATTTTGTCATGTCGGTTAATAACGAATTTTATAATGTGAAGCGTACGCTATTATACGGAATACCGTTCGGGCCATCGTGGTTACACATTAAAATCCAGAGGGCAAGAATGCGAGAAAGTGATAGTACGATGGCGACAATGCGACAATACGATGAAAACTGTGCGACAATACGATGGCGACAATGCGATAGTACGATGGCGAGAATACAAGAACGCGATATACGATGATGACAGTGCGACATTGCGATGGCGACAGTGCGACAATACGATGGCGACAGTGCGATAGTACGATGGCGACAATGCGACAATAAGAAAGTGCGATAATACGATGACAAAAGTGCGACAATACGACGGCGACAGTGCGATAGTACGATGGCGACAATGCGAGAATGCGAGAACGCGATAGTACGATGGCGACAAAGCGTCAATACGATGACGACAGTGCGATAATAAGATGGCGACAATGCGATAGTACGATGGTGACAATGCGACAATACGATGGCGACAGTGCGACAATACGATGGCGACAGTGCGATAGTACGATGGCGACAATGCGACAATGCGAAAGTGCAATAATACGATGACAAAAGTGCGACAATACGACGGCGACAGTGCGATAGTACGATTGCGACAATGCGAGAATGCGAGAACGCGATAGTACGATGGCGATTAAGCGCCAATACTATGACGACAATGCGACAATACGATGGCGACAGTACGATATGACAATCGCATCGTCGCCATCGTACTATCGCACTGTCGCCATCGTATTGTCGCCCTGTCGCATTGTAGTTATCGTACTATCGCGTTCTCGCATTCTCGCCGTCGTACTATCGCATTGTCGCCATCATGTTGTCGCACTGTCGTCATCGTATTGTCGCATTGTCGCCATCGTACTATCGCGTTCTCGCATTCTCGCACTCTGGATTTATTGTGTAACCACGATGGCAATAACGGTATTCCGTACTATTAAGCACTTGTCATTACTTCCGGTCGAAGTTTATCGAGTGATCAAACGGACGGTAGATTCATTAGTAGTTTGTAAACCTTCGAAGTCGTGTTGATGTAATAATATGTTGGTTTTAATGGAGTTTGTTTTCTATAACACAGTAAAGTAAATGTATTTTTCAAACATATTTGATCTGACACAAGCATTAATACATATTATATATATATATATATATATATATATATATATATATATATATATATATATATATATATATATATATATATATATATATATATATATTTCAACTATTTAAATTTTTGAAAAGGAAAGTGCAGAACAACTGTTAATGCGACTGTACGTTTTTAAGTTTTGCTCGATTGTGGGTGGGTGTTGGCATGTTTTTTTCAATTCTTTAATCTATGCTTGTATATCAAAATGATGAAAAACAAAGAATTCTTTGTGTTTGAATCAAAAGTGAAGTTTGGACACGCTTAACAATTAAAAAGGAGGGATGCAAGATATTACCCGGTTTACCGGTTATTCTGCCGAAACGATTAGTTAACCTGTTACATGTTTTGCAAAAGGTTTACCTTTTTTTTTTTTTTTGTTTACCAGACTTTTTTGAATTATACTGTTTTCATATAATAAGTAGTACGGTTTTACTTTTTGCGAGCGACATACTGCCAACTTACTGTCTACTTGGAACAACTTGAAACCCCAACGATGTTAATCAATATCGTGGCAATACAGTAGTACAAAAATAAATGAGTACCTTTGTTGTTGCAAACATGTAGTACGTTTTGATTAAATAGTAATTGTGATACAGTTCTGTTTTGACGTAATTGGCACATTTATGTAGCTCGCGATACCAGTCAGATGAAACGTTAGACGACTTATTTTCAAGTTTTGTTAAACAATATCCAAAAATAATTGTTTGCGAAAATAAAATGTTAAAAAATTTTATAAAAAAAAAGCATTCACTCTTAAAGGCTCTATAAAGGTGACAAATCCAATTATTATGCATATCAACTGGTTAAATTTTCACCGGATTTCAGTTACTCTTGCATAAAAACTGCTGATAACACAGCTTAGGTACAACGTTGCCAAGAATTATGGAAGATATACCCGTTTCATAATTGGAAGAAATGTTTACATTTTTGCAACTAACGTGATGTGTAGCCTCAGAACGGTGACATATGCTTAAAATAGCCGAAATAAAATTCAATTTTAATTCTATTTTAAACAACTTTTTACCATCAGAAAGTAACTTATTAGTTCACTACAAACGTTTTAACCATTTAGAAGAGACCTACTTTGTGAGTAATACCGGAAAACGTTAAAAATCATCGATATATTTTTGGTAACCTGAGTCACTTTCACTTTCTCTTTCCCGAGTAAACAGCGATGTAAATAAACGGTTTGTTTGTAAACACAATTGACTTGGAGGACACTTTATTTTGAGCTCAAAACAAGTTGTATTGCTCATTTTTTTATTGTAATGTCCAATAGCATATATATATAGATATTGTTTTTTGATAACCTTTATAAATAAAATGTGAAAATAATATTTAAAAATCGGTTAATAATTACGGATCTTCACCTTTATAGAGCCTTTAAACCCATGTTTAACGTGTCGCAAAAACTTTGCATAATGAATTGTTGATGGCAGGTGGTATGTCCGTTAACTGTTATTTGATAGTTGTGTAAAACATGTGTTGCATGTGCGTTACGAGCGTCTGTTCATCCACATTCTTTATTTTACTTTAATATTTCTTTAGAAAATAATAAATACAAAAGAAAATCAATAGTGTTCGCATTCATTTGCCCGTGTGCCACCCGCAAACCACATCAATAAGTTGTCATAAAGTGTCCGAGCGTCATTGATGCAATATTGTAATGCAACTTTAAAGACAAAAATTTCGAAAGTGCCAGTGTTCATTCAGAGCCGTGAAGTGGCTTTCAGTGTATACCGAATAAAACTCGGATTTGATAAGATGTCAGGGCTTTAGGGAGTTCCGGTTAATCGTTTAATTTCGATACACAGACTCAGTGTTGTTAAATAATTTATTCAATTATGTATTAGATTCTGACATTTTAGCTGATAGGTAAACTAAGTATCCTTCTATGAATGATCTCAAAAGCAAATGAAACAATATTTGGGACATATGTCTAGTACCAGAACTAGTACGTAATGTGTTCCACTTTACTGTTATAGATTGTCGGCAATATTTGGACCATCTTGAACATTTTTTTTGCAAGATTAAATGGTCTTTTATACACTGGTACAGTCTGATTTATGTGTCTCTATCGTTATTTTGAATACAAGCGCGGGTCCGTGTCCAAAAAGTGTTTAATATTGGTTTCGAGATATTTAAGGACCATCAACACGGTGCCAATATCACGTTACTTTTTCGGATCTGTGTTGGGAGAATAAAGCGCGACCCAGTTAATATTTTTAAGGATATCTTTTAAAATATTATACCATTTTGAATGGAATTAAGTGGAGAGCCCGCTCATTCGTAAGAGTTTTCTATAGATATCATGATCTTTTTAAACATTTTTTTTCAGTAAAGTGCAACCGCGCGTTTGAACGATTAGAACAATGTCGGATCAGTGTGGGGACTTCAAATTACAAGCGCGCGGTTGCACTTTACTGAAAAAATGCTGGATGGACGAATTTACCATTTAGCTCTAGAACAAATAAGAGACTACGCTCTGTTATCCTGTCCTTGTTCAATGTCATTTCGTAGGTCATAATGTTTATTTTCAGTTTAGCTTTATATGATGAGAATGGTAAAGTTCTTCCTCTACTTTCCAATAATAATTGTATTAGTCTATTAAAATCATGTCCCCTATAAAAATGTATGCAGTTGTCAGTTTTTGTTGTGTTCTATGATGTAGATAGGAATACAAGGACGTTGTTTATCGAAGTATTAATAAAGTTTAAATAGTACATTTCCTTAACTGTTCAATTTCCAGCGTCCTTTTCCATGCCCTATATCCTTAAATCTAAATTAAATTAAAAGAATCGAACAATGCGATTAATAATATGAATCACTTGTAGAAACTATGACAAGTAATTACAAAATCAAGTCGATAGGACTGTAATAGTGTTAAGCTTATCCGTGTTTTTTGCTGAGTAGTTCCGTTAAGATATCTTGAAGTATCAATTCTACAGATTAAATAACCTTGATCTTATAATAGATTTCGTTCTTCGTTGCATGCTTATTAGTATTACTGGCTGTATAATAAAGATAACCCAATTGAATGTTAAATAAACAATTAAAGTATGCGTATATACTACGTTCATTCAAAGGTCTGAAAAAAGATGGTTCTTTCTTTATCAGGCATAATGTGCAAAAGGTAAACCTATTTGTCATGTATGTTCCACTCCAATGCTGTATCGTTACCAATTAAATTCTTTTTTGTTTCATTTACTGTATTTAACAAAACGCAAATACCTCTTAAATTATAATACTAAATTTCATTCTCCGCCCTATGTTGAGTGTATTTAAATGTTCATATCACGGGTGATTTAGACAGACCAATAAAGTTATATGATATAAATTTAAGAATATTAAATTTTTATAACGGTATGATGAATGATGTGTCTTAACAAAAAATGGTTAATTATATGGGCCGTACTCTGTGACAAGGGGGTTTAATGAATGTGCGTACAGTGTCGTCCCAGATAAGCCTGTGCAGTCCGCACAGTAATTACCCCTTACATAAACAGTAGCAAAACAACAAGACATAAATACATGGTTTATTATTATAGTCTCATCAAGTATTTACAACTTTCACAATTTTGCATATACAAAACATTAAGATAAAACATTGGCCATTTATAGAATGAATTATAAGAGACTTATTATGTGTATCAATGTACTTTACATGACAATCAATATACATGTTAAAAGCTATGTTTCCACCACCAATCTTATCCATTGTCATCCAATGTGTTGCCGTATATCATCAAACATTGTGAATTGTGACATTATTGCACAAACAGTTAACATACTAGAAAGAACATTCAACCATCATGGCATACCGTCATAAGATGATTAGTGGTGATAATATATACTTCTAACCTATAAAAACTTACAATCAGTTACCAGAATGTAGACTATTGCTCTATATCTGATTGAAGGGAAGTAATTCTTCAAACCCTACCGTTAATATATCTATTTGCAAGCCCTGAGGAGTCACCTTTCCTTCGTTAACATTCAAATGCGCAAAGAAGAAAGTTAAGTGAATTATTGTAGTCTCATAATATACAATGTACTGTAAAAATTTCTTTTAAGATTCATACAATTGATACATTGCATAAGGCCACTATACAAAAGCCCTATAAAGGGACTTTTATATACATACATAGCAACATATTTTCTGTACAATTAAACCAACTAACCATTGCTAATCATTGTACAAACAGACTTGGAAAATTGGTAAATGACGTGATGCCTGACAAAAAGAGAATATTGGCCTAAATAAGACTACTTTATATTATTTTGGTACTAAAGGCAACACTGGTTAATTTAAGAATTTGATGTTAAAGAAGAAAGTGTAAAGACACAAGACAGCTATTGATACATCATAGTTTTCCAGTTTATATTGGTAGGAAATGAAGAGCAACAGGTAACTATACAACCTTAAAACCAACTATTCATATCTACAACCATGATGAATACAATTATTCAAAGATTACAATACATAGTTTAGACACAGGTGAATAAAATACCAGTTGACCAGGTTGTTAAACATCCTCTATCTTGTCATTTACATTGATAAAATGAGCGAGATTTTAAAATTTAAAAACAGGATTTGGCAGTTATTCTTATCAAAAGTGGGTCGGAAAACACCAAAATAGTCTTCTCTAAAATAACATATTTTCAAAGTTTGGATTAACTATACAGGCTTTCTGGGTAAGAACATGTATAAGAACATGAAAAGAAAATGACTGCAGCTTAAATCTCCTCAAACAAATACACCTTGCAGTAATTTCCCGTTACATCATAGTAATAAAACAAGACATAAATGAATGCAGCTTAAATCTCGTCAAACAAATATAGTAAACGCACGTTGTAAGGTCAGATACATTATTCAAATAAAAATAGCAAGGATGTTCTTTATGTTCTTATTTTCTATACTATAAGAAAAGCAGCGAACCAATGTACACAACAATCATAATATGTGTAAAATCACATCGTGTGCACGAACAATACAGAATTAACGATTGACCCATTCTTATAACTCTTGACAATTGCAAACATTCAGACCAAATAAACTAAAGGTAAACATTAACATACACGGGATAATGAACACAATCACACTACGTATAATGATTAGTAATATATTGCACACAATAACATCAGATTGAATTATTATTTTTATATAAAATACTGTGATTGCATGGCTTACTACCGTTTTCAAATATACTGCAATATTTGTTCAGCACTATATAGATTAATAATATGTATGCATACATTCTACATAAACAACTACAAGTTAACAACATGACCGCTAAAGATTTTATGTTAACCCTTTGTGTTATTTGAATAAGATACATGCATATATATTACACAAGCTGGACTTGACAGAAATCCTCAATTTGTTATTGAAAGTAAATTAATCATACACTCTTCGCATACCTTAAAGGGATCTTTTCACGCTTTGGTAAATTGACAAAATTGAAAAAAGTTGTTTCAGATTCGCAAATTTTCGTTTTAGTTATGAACTTTTTGAGGAAACAGTAATACTGAACATTTACCATGGTCTAATATAGCCATTATATGCATCTTTTGACGATTTTAAAACCTAAAAATTATAAAGCGTTGCAACGCGAAACGATTGAATAATTTGGAGAGTTCTGTTTTGTCGTTAAATTTTGTGAAATTACGAAGATTGCTTATATAAGGTATAAAATAGGTCAAGTAAGTGTACTCGGCGGAATAGCTCAGTAGGCTAAAGCGTTTTTACTTCAGGACTCTGGCAGGACTCCAGGGGTCACTGGTTCGAAAAGTGGTCCGGGCAATGTTCTTTTCCTTTTTTAAATTTTATTCTTGATTTTTTACTGGAGCTTTTACGATCCAATGTTTACATTTATCTATATAAAGCATTTAATGAATAAGTTAAATAATGCCAAAATCTGTGAAAAGGCACCTTTAAATATAAAATCCTTGATGTTTGTTTAATAACATAAATGCATACATTTTAGAGAGCTTTAAAATAACAGTTAACAAGTGAATACAATTGTACAGACGTTTAATGTAAAAATATCCCTAATGTGCTATTTAAAGAAACATTTATACAAACATGTTTCACATACTTGTAATATGAAATTTAACATCATATGTTGTTTGAAGAGTATTGATTCATACACTTTTCATTAAATTAAAACTCCAATCAGGTATGCAATTTGGAACTTGTTTTTTGTAAGTTATTGAAGGGTCATTTATAGAACCCCTATAAATAATTTATTTAATAAAACGATTTAGAATTTCGAGATGTTTAATTATATCCATACTACAGAATAATAGTTTTACACATTAAGTTATGCTTAAAAACATTTTTTACGATTGTCTTTATTTTCAGAATATAGTTTAAATAAACAATAAGTTGCTCATGTAGACCATATATTCAGTAAATTGGTAATAAAATAATTTACAATATAATATGAATTACTTGTTAATTCCTTATTATATTTTTTCATATAACCATATCTTCTAGCAAGTGTATCAATCATGTGTATACACTAAGGATTTTGTTCGGTGCATTCACATGATTAAGTACTAGACTTTGCTTTATAATTATACATTTAAGTATAAAAAAGTGCCAATGATATACATGGTGTTTCAAATACACAAAATAATTATTTTTTCTGGTAATAGTGTATGTTCATTCCTCACATGTACATGTACTAAACACATGTTGACATTAGTTAAGTACGATAAGGACTACAGTATCTAGTTGATTGAGATGGTTTGAGCAATCTCTTAGACTAAAAAATATAACCATCGGTAAAAATAGACTGGGTTTTTAGTCAAGAAGGTATAAGCTATTTTGAAAATTAATGCATGTTTGTGTGTAGTTTCATTAATTATTTTTACTTTGAATACAATAACTTATTGCTCGATCGAAGCCTCACGACTTAAGAATATAATTTAAAATTATGTTGTTTCAATATGGTTTAAAGTCTTCAAGAATCGACCTTATCTAACCTTTACTTGCAGCAAACACTGAAACTCCAGAGACTGCATCCGAAGAGAAATTATTGTTCTCATTAAATCAATGACAGAATACAAACTATAAACATACACGATTTAAACTGGGATTACCGCCAAAATAAGCCTATGAAGACAACAAAATGAAAACATTCATGTCAAACAGTGACGAATATTACATATTTTTGTGCCCTAGTGTCGTAAGTATCGGAAATCTATAAAACCTATATGCATATGCTTTCTAGTTATTTCTATGCAAACAAATATGTTTCATCTTAAAAAAAAATATTAACTGTCAAGCGAGCGACTATCAACATAAATTTGTGAAAATATACGGTTAACAAAAGATCTTAAATATATTTTACTCACGTAACAAAACAAAGCTCTACTGTGTACAACCTCTCAAGGCTGAAATGTGACACCATGAGAGATATGTACGGGTATACGTTCTACAGTATCCAAACATCGCAAATTTAACTGATGCAGTATTCAATAAGGTCAATGCAAATTATTATGGTTTAAACCGATGTGTTGGATAACAGAACCTCATAATAAATCAAAATACGAAATTAGTCATTGTTCTATAAAAACATGCGTACTTCTAGAAAAACATGCAAATAAACGTACTGCTATAAAACATGCGAATATTGTAAAAGCAAATTCATTGATAATATATCCGATAACTAAACTAATGATTTGTATATTAAACATCATTAGGTAACATACAGTAATGAATACTAGACAGATACTATGTTATATTATAAGCATATCATGTTTCATCGTTACTATGTCCGTATGTGGACATATATCCATTCCGGCTTGTTCTTCTAAAGAATATGAATTAATCAGCTTGTTCACTTATCATACGTTTGACCACGTATTGAATCATTAACATACCTGGCACCACCATTGTCGTGTAATGTGATGCCTGTTGATAAGCCCTTTATTGGGGTCTGTGACGTCATCAACCAGATTTAGTGAGTATTCTCCATGTGAAAACTTCTTTGCATAATGGTGCAACCTCCTTATGTGCTATTGTAGTTTAAATATAACGAGTCTGTCCTCTCTTTGTTGAGATGCGATGAATGGCCACTTTATCATTGAGCTTCAAGTCAATATCTGGATGCCTCTTCAGGGTTGTTGTTACTGATTTAGTAAATGGGTCTTCAATTTGTTTCTGTTTTATTGAATATTTAATATTTTAATGAAAATTTTCCTGCTATATTGTTCGTTGTAGTTTCCTTTCGTTTGCACATTTTCTAAGTACAGAGGTTTTATCTATTTGTTCAGGTAATGATTTATTGTAAGTACTTATGCGGTTTGTTGTCACAATCTAAAGACATTACTTAGCTGGTATGTCAAAACACTTTGCTCTGACTAATTGTTCTTATTTTCCATCTTCTGTTAACCTCTGTTCATAAAATTTCTAACTGTGTAAACCACGTCTTTATTTCTTCCTCCAGCATACCTTTGAGATCATCCCGTTGACTGGAAATTCCCTCAGTCATGGCTTGAAGTAAAGTTTTGAATTGCATATGTCGTCGGAGCCTTCTTTTAAAAGGTCATTTTCATTAAAATTCAGTTCAGGCTGGCATTTTTGTGTTTCGTGTTCTACTTAAATAATCAGAACCTAGTGATAATTAAATAGATTTAATTGACAAGAACATTTATTTTCCCCTTATTTGTTTGCTAATCCAGCAATAACTCTGCTACGACATATAATCCAGGAAAGCACATGTATAAACATGCATTTCTCAAAATTGTATCTAGTGAAAATCATTCAATAGAACCTTAAACTATAAAGAGCCTTTCTAACTAAACACTTTCACATAATTGCTATATTTTTATTCCAAGACTCCACCTTGAAACTAGATTCACGATCAATTCACGCACATGTAGGGCATTTTAACATAACTTTCTCACTATAAAATTGTACTCAATTTATGCTGAGCAAAATATATCCACGCTACACTGCTGGATCTTGATAAAATATCTATTAAATGAAGAAAATAGCATGCAGTCTTATCCAGAGCAGTAACACGGTGTCGAAATGTTGCCCCTACATCGAATTAGGAAATAAGGCTCGTCCATGGAAACAAAACAAATGTTCCGATAAAACGGTTCCGTATCTGAAATTCTGAAAAAGACTATTTACCGAGGGATTTCCGACATTACACGTTTTATGGTAAAAGCGGGTTCATTTCATCTGTTTGGTTTTCAGATAATTCTTGGATTGAGGGACTTCGTTGAATTTCTTGTGCAGATATTGAGGAAGCAGTTTTTATTGCATCTGCAATGAGTTTCACAATTAAGTCACTTACATCGTTCCATGTTTTCTTCATGACAAAGTCATTGTTGTCATCTGTTGACCATTCTAGTTTTTGACTTTTTTTGTACAAAACATTCATCCAAGGAGTATACTACTCTCGTTTATCTGACCATTGACAAAAAATAAAAATGGTTTATCTTTATGTTTCGCTGGTAGAGTTTCCATAGTGCTGTATCTGCTAATAAGAAAGGCGTCAGACAACACAAACGCCACCAAAGATGAAAGTTCTAAGTGTTGTTCAATTTCATCTAATATAGAACGCCCAGGTTCAATGTCTGCGCTTGTTGTCACAAATTTTCGTTGTGTTGCGAGGCGGCGATGTAAGGCATCTTCAAGGTTCGGCGTAACATGACGATTAACAATGTCTGCATCATTATCACAAAAGTAAAGGAACATCGCATATGTATAAGGACCGTACCCTCTCTGCAGTTTGCGTTTTGCTTCCTCAAGTCGGCGCTTTTTACTCCTTCGTTTAACGCATTGGTATAATGTCAAAACTACAAAGACTACAGCTAACAATAACGAAGCGGGCACGACGCTTAATGTTATTATACATTGACGATGTTTAAGTGGCGCGTCACACATGTCTTTAAGTTTCTTTATTGTCATATTCGTGATTTGTTCTTTTTCCCTGTGCTTTGTGCGACATGTTAGTTTCCGTCTATTGTGGACAGGAGTTGAATCCAGTAGGAGCCACTGAATGAATTCATAGTCCTCGCAGACAGCACAAGACAATGGATTGCCATCCAGTATAACTGATAAATTTGGTGAAATACTCGAACTGATTATTTCACGTGACTTTTGATTTAGACCGGTGATACTGTTGTCAGATAAATTAAGAACTTTTATGTTTCCCATACTTTTAATGTCAAAAGTGATCTGACTTATACTATTTCCAGATAATAAAATGTGCGTCATATTATTCGTTTTGTTGAATAAATTATTAGGGATTGATTCCATGTTGTTACGCGCTAGATCGATTGTTTCAAGTCTAGGATTATTTGTCAACAGTTCTTCAAAGATTGGTTCGTTTGACTTTGCCATTTGTCCTAGATTGTTGTCTGACAAGAGCAGATGACGTAAACCACGAAAAATTCGTAAAAGTTTGGGATTAATATACTCAATATATGACCGTCGTAAAGAAAGCAGTTCCAAAACATTGTTCGTGTAATTAGCGTTGCCGTAAAGTGATAACTCTATGTCAAACCTAGAAAATTGTGTGTCATCTAAATACAAATTTTTAAGATTCGACTGCAAGTTGCTGAGAAGTTGTATATGACATTGTTCGAGAAAAGGGTTGTACATTTGTGCACAAAATCGGTTCATTGATAAATTGATTAATGAAGTCACCGGAAAAAATAATAAATCGAACGGCGGAACCGAAAAATTTTCATGAACACATCTTTGATTATCGTGACAAAATCCCATAGTTTTCATTGGTAATTGTATTTCATTTAAGTTTATTGTATGTATTTTCGGGCATTTTCTTGGAGCTACGACATCAAATTTTAAGTGATCAACCTGTGCCTTTTCTAGACTGATATTAACAACATTATGGCAATTGTCAAAGAATGCACTAATGTTTATTGTATCAATCTGAATTCTTTCTAAAAACAATATTTTCAGCGGTCGGTCTCCAATGAACTCGTAAAATGCTTGAGTTAGATTGAAAATTGAATCAGTGTGTTTAGGTCCACTCAAGTAAAACTCCTCTAAAGCTGGAGTTATATTTGCTTTTATTATATAGTTGTGCAGATCAGCATTTCTGAAACGTGGACAGTTCGCAAAGTCCAAAACACGAACTGTGTCGCTTAGGCCTTTAAGAAATGGTTCCCAGAAGTGTATAACTCCATGTATATGCAATTCCTCTAATCGTATTAAAGAACTAAAACACCCCGTTTTAAAGTAAAACGTATGCAAAGAATGAACAACAGTGCTGAATTCAATTTGCTGTAGGTCACTCCATCCGCTTCCTGTAAAATTCTTCGCTAAAACGTTTAAGTCTTCTTCTGAAACACTTATTTTAACACACAATGTCCCGATTCGGGATGTAGTTCGGGATGTTGTCGGTATAAACGATCGCTGTGCAATGACTGTTCATTGCAAACACAGATGTAACACACATAAAGTGAACCAATCCAGCAAAAATAAATATGAATAGCATGGCTTCTTTGTATTGCGATACGTATACATCAAAGTCTCAGTCGTTATCCTGTTTTGTTGACCATCTTTCGTTTTCGGAAAGTAACCGTTACCCACAGAAAGCAATGCAAATGCATTATTTATCCACAATTCGGTTGCACTCTCACTCACACGCAGTATTTGGCGAATAATAGGAAGTGAAGCAACAAAGCAAAAAATAGGCCACATGACGTAGACCAAGTGGTGCTATTAATAGACTTAGATCACAGCTCGCAGCCAAGCGCGGTGAATTGGACCAGAAATAGGACATATTTGGAGAGAACGCGGCGACAAGATTTAGTAGGCCTATGTAAAATGTACAGGGGCTTTTTGGCAAACGTATAACAATAACAGTCGGTCGAAATGAAAGAACTGTTTGCAAAAAATGACATCTTGTTATTTTCTAAAACATGGTCGATTTAAGTGATTGCAAAAAATGACATCTTGTTATTTTCTAAAAATAAACTGTACAATCACTCTGTAGATTGGTTTCATTCGTATATTTTCAACAGAACTATGTATTAAATTTAAAGGCTCAAAAAGATAGGGGGAGTATAATATTTTTCTCAGATCCATTATAAAATGATGTTGATTGTTTAAATACTTTGTGAGCTTTATGTGATTCAAATTAAAGGACCATTTGTTAAAGCAAGCGCGGTGTGTTATTCCGTTGATTATATAATGTGTCACAATGTAAGTACATGTAGTAGAGAAATGTTTATCAATAAAAGCATGTTTGATTTAGTTGAAAACGATTTAATCTAATTTCAATGTAATTTTAAATACGAGTGTGGGTTTATTGTTGGTTGTTGACTTTAATTCAAGAATAAGTAGATCTATAAAACCATATTACGTCTAAAATGACGATTAACAACGTTTCCATGTATAAACAAATTACTATGTGGTAGATTAATTTACCGATGATGAGTCAAGATAAACGTAAGAATGTTTACGTGATTTTTGTAAAATGGCTGGCTTTTAAGTTTTAAATCGCAGATTATGGATAGATAGCCAAATAGGAATTTCTACTTGTGAAACGAGTCGATGATCGAGTGTTATTGATCTGGTAATGTGTACGCCGTTGTTAGTTTAATGTATTGATCAGTTTGAAGTAGTTGAACAACAGATGTCACATGACTTCTGTTTAAAAACGGGTTTTGTTGTATGTAATGAGTTATTCATGAGAACGATAAAATAGCGCACATACTCAACTAGAACAATGACAGAAAGGAACAATTAAATCCTTGAATAATATACTTGTAATATGATATCAATCCTGCAAATTGGTCAACGTCATACGATAATTGTTTAGAAACTTTCTGTTCTGTAATTGGTGATATTTTTTCACCTTTATTCGATAAGACCATAAAAACTCAAGTTAGAGGTAATAGTAGCGATCATAACAATAACAAATGGTTTAATGACGAGTGTCAAATTTCAAAATCTTAAGTCTATAATAGCTCGATTACGTAAAGAACAGTCAGGTCGTATGAGAAAAGAATGTCGATGGTTCAACCATGGACCAACTATACATGTTTAGTTAGAAAAAATAAATGTCATTATGATTCGCTTAAGGGCCGCGCTTGTAATGAGACTAAGCGTCCGGGAAACTTAAATGCGTGTCAAGTGCGTAATTTGCAGCTGAGATTTTAATAGTTATTATTTAATATGCATGGGAATATCCAATAGCCAAGTAATTCGCGTTTGTCAATGTACATGTTAATCGTAAACATGACAACACGGTACTTTCTCTGTGAAAGCTTAATCAACCAAACAAACCTTGCTTTATGAGCATGATTCCACAGTAGGGAGGCAGCCTTAGAATATCATTGAGATCGTCCAAGATATTGCACTGCACAAAAACATGCAAAAGTTTTAATGAATTATAATCAATCAGTTCTCTCAGAATTCATTCCAAATATGAGCAAAACGCATCATATAAGTGCGTTATGTATAACGTTTTATCAAACTGGGATCATATGTATCATACATTTGAAAAGAAACCCAAAATTAATGTCAACAACAGAGTTTCGGGTTCAAAACAGGTCTTAATCTTGTGCTTAATTCAAATACATTTCCGAGCGCTTGATGTTATTTGCTGACATTAATAATAGATTGAACAGTTGATTTTTAAAACAAGAGATAACTTCTGTAATCACTGATTGTAAGTCTACATTTCTTAGCGAAACGCAATAAAATGAACGGCATTAGTAATTATGTTAAATCAATTACAAGAAGTAAGTGCGTGAGGAAAATATAAGTATGAAATATGATTCTTAAATTTGTCTTCAAATTGGATAGACTCAAAGAGCTTTTGCTCAGAAACAATTTCAATGGGATAGAAAGGCAAAGGAAGCTGTGAATAAACCGAATAGAAGATGCGTAGCTTTGTTTCCAATGCCTTTCCGATGCCATTTGATGGATAGATAATAGCATTGAGATTGAAGGTACACAATAAGCTGTAAAGGAAACTGTCGGCCACCATCCATATTATTGTCGATAAGACCGATAATCAGTTCAACGGACATTGCACTGAGTAGACTGAACACCAAGTCATAACTCTCAGTGCTGGCGGACTTTACAGAACGTGTCACATTTCACGGGCATGCACTGTTCGAATTTTTTTATCAAGGTTAGACACGATGCCAAGTACGCATCGTTCCGCTGTGATACGTTCATTATTAACAGCAGTGTATACAAATGAAACAAAAATACACATGCTGTCGAGCGTGTAAATGCATTTAGATCACAACAAAGCATGATAACATCATAGGCCGCAGTAGAATAACAACCCCAATCATTAACATCCCATATCAAAAACATCATCATCCACACACTCACAACCATTTTTGACAACAACAATACAAACACAAACAATTTCAATATAATAAACAGGAAGAGTAGCAAGTTCATCATCATCGTGTCACTGTGGTTTGATGAACTTCAACATATTTAACCTCCGAAATCATCTTGCCCATTCATCAACGTTGTATTATGTAGCATGCTATTACCATGTATAATTTGTTAATGGTGATCACATCATTTTGTATTCATGAATTATTTTTAGTATATAGTATGTGTTTTGACATTACAACCCAGTTTTATGTTTCATATATTGCACGATTCTAAGTCGCAAGTATAAAGCAAAAGTGTGCTGGGGCATAACCAATAATTTAATAGTGAACTAATCGGAGGAGCATGAGGGTAATGATGATAAACTTTATGTAAATGGTGTGATTAGATGATATTATGGGGCCGGGAAATTGTGGGACCGGGACTTTGTTTGGACAGTCAACTATTTACATGCTCGCAAGTACTTATATAACATTTTGATACCTTTAATTTGATCGAAAAGCGCTCAATTTAGATGCAATTTCAATGTCTGAAATAACATGCCATAGTATTGTCGCCGTATTCTCAGTTGTTCTGGAATTAAATCGGAAGAAACCGATTAACTTCATTTTTAAAACGTTCTAAACAGAATATCCAACCCGCTGAATAAGTGCGCATTAATCGCAGCTTTATCTTTAAGAGACTATCAAATGAAAACTCAATTAATGCCCTCAGCACTTTGAATTGTATTTGAAATTCTATTCTTTGATACTTAAACGCTCATTCTAGTAAAACGGTGGAACAAAAGGTTTAAATAATGTCAAAATCGATAAATATAAGAGCTCCGTATACTTTGTTTGTTGGTTGGTGTTATACGCGTTTACACTTTGTTACAGTATTTCCTATAGTTTCTTCGAAATTTCATTTGTGTTCTCACAACAACATGTCTATTGGCAGTTTGTGTTAATAACCATAAACATACAATAGAAATTTGTTGCTATTTCTGTAAAACTGTTGTCATGAACGATGTGAACGTCATAATAGTCTTAACTATGTATACTACTTTAATGATCAGTTAGCAGAGCGCTGGACTACTGAGGATCGCAAGTTCGATTCCCGACCCATTTACTTGGGATGTGATTGGTCATGAAACAAATTCTACCTTCACCCGCCTACTACCTCGGATTCAAGTAGGGCATTTGTTAGGTACTGGCATAAGTATGTGCAATTTATACTATTCATTTTTAAAAGAATTCAATCACGTATGGTCTTAGTATTTCTAATCACGTACACTTGAGTGATGGAAAAGATGTTCGCATTTCAAATCGCATAATTTTGATGTCATTTTAACGGCGTTCATACTACATTTTAGAATTAGGTTATCTCAAGTTACACGACTTTTGGGTCATTTTCCATTAGATGGTCTCATTTGTTTCATCTGACGAGCATTTTACAAACTATTTTATATTGCAAACTGAAAACGACCGCGTTTAATGGATGTATCCATTACATGTTTCATGTTTCAGGTCAATAGTTTTCCCCAAAGCAGGATTGCATTACGTTTACAATCAAAACAATCGTTATAAGCGAGTTAGTATGTAAACCAACATAAATTAGTAAAGGTTGTTTCTCACAACTATCTGCGCATATAAACACTTACGGATAATGGTTCTGCTATTTTCTTGCTTTGAATAAAAACAACAATATTAATCGCAAAAATAAAATAAAAATTAAAGGAAATAAACAAAACCCTAACAAAGTGCGTTTTATTTCACCGGCACGCAATTTTCTCAGACTTAGTGTTAGAATGAGTGCCTTATGTCCCTGGCTGCCCGTTAAGCGTCGCCTACTGTCGTCTGCGATAACGAATTGTATTCGTATCCCAATGAAAAACGTATTTATGTCTGATGTCGTGCTTTTATGGTCGGTGGCAGTGATTGTGATGTCGGGTGTAATGGTGCTGATTGGAATGGTGATAATGTTTATGTTGGACGTTGATGGATCTATCGGCCATGCATATGCTGTTGAGCAGTCGTGTGATGCTGATTTTGGTGGTTGTTGTGTTGCTGAGGGTGATAATATTGCGGATGGCAGTGGAGGTGATGCAGGAGTAAGTGGTGTTATGTTGGTGGCGATGGTGGTGATACGGATGTCAATGGGGTGATGCAGATATCAGTGGTGGTGATGATAATGACGTTGTTAGCGCTGCTGATGACAGAAGTACTGGTGTTGATCCCGTTTTGGTTGTTGCTGATAACAGTGGTTACTGATTTCGGTTGTGGTCATGCCGGCGTATGGGGAAGCAGATTTCGCGGTTGATGATACAGCAGTCGTTGGTAATGCTGATATCTTAAGTTGTGATATTGATGCTGGTGGTGGAGATGCTTATGGATGAGTTAGAGTTGTTTAAGCTGCTCTTGTGTAGCATAATTTATGCAGAAATAACTGATACTTTTTGTATATGGATGGTTTGAGTAATATCGTTCACAAAATTGGTATGCATGATAGGGGATTGGTTATTCCTTATAATAATGGTAGTTTATTTGGAAAAGATATAAAATATCATCAAAAACCTGTTAACTCACTTGGAATGGATGTCAGAATCGGTCATGATCATCAGTAACACCATTCTCCGATAGCATCCACCAATAGCTCTAACACATTTTCATCAACATAACACACCAATATAGACCTCCATCATCGTTCTTGTCGATGCGATTAACCAAAAACACCTTTGTGCTTTGGTATGGCAAACTTTACATGAATCTAGTGATTGTAATCTGGATTGCAAAATGCTAAAATACATTCAGCATTTAATTGTGCATGCTATTCCATGCACTGCGGCAATTTCATAAATGGTATTGAATTTTATTATGATTTAATTTTAGTTAAATGTGTAGAAAACACAACGTTGCAGAAAAAAAACTGCCAGCATTGGCTGATCACAGGCTCCTTCAATTTCCTTTTTTATGCTGGAGTTTTAACTAGATGAAATGGTGACGCGTCTTAGATGCATTAAGACGGGGAGTGACTGCAGTTTTGTGGCAGCTGCCTGTGTACTCCAAAAGCACGTGGTATTCCATGGTCCGGAAAAAAATTTATTCGGGACTTTTTGTAAGTAAAAAGTTCTAAATTAATACAATTTCACAATCTGATAGTCGGGGAATATATTACATCAGCTTAATAGCTGCGTGTGCACTCTCAAGACTAGCGTTAATCCATAGTCCGAAAATACTCTCGTTTGAGACTTTTGGCACTTAACTACCCTCACTGTATCTTAAAATGCTAGTTTCATATATTACCTTGGATGAACTATCACGTGCACTTGACTAACTAAGCGGGCGCGTAAATAAATCATCGTGATAGCAATCTCTTGCACGACGGTTACATTACATTCACCTCTGTGTTGGGCTCAGAACGGACTATTGTTATGAAAGCGTCTCATTCATGTCATGATCATTCCAAGCGTTCATCATTGAGGTTCCAGTATACTAAACAATCTCTTGCACGACGGTTACATGACATTCACTGCTAAAAAGAAAACCATCTCATAACATGAAATCTTATATCAGTCTTAATTCATTATTAAAAATTGATGTGTTTTTTTTGATGTTTAGAAACCACCATACATAAATACGTCGAAGCAATGCCTAACGTCACTCAATAAAAAATATGTTCAATTGTTAACATTTGTGAAGTGCGTGGAATGATTCCATCTGTGTAAATGGTCAATAAAATAGTTCCAAAGAGTTGCATTAAAACTCACACGTTTTTGCACGATTTATCGTAAATTTCAAAGTCATATTTCTTAATTTAATGCATGCGATCTTAAATATCCACTCAAATATACATTGAATGAGTTTGTTCGGTTTTATCTATTTGGTAGACAAAATGGCGTGCTGAGCCTTATGCAGAGTTGTATGTGAGAGCAAGGAACGACAACTCTGCGTGGAGATTGGCGTGATAGATGTTTGTTAACTCTGCAAGCACATGTAAGTACATAGTCCGGGGAACTCTCGTTTGGGACCTTTAGATACTCGACCATGGTCGATGTACGTTAAAAGGTTATAAAAGCGATGTTAATAAATTAAATGGATGTAACAGACGTATTAAGAAGGAACGTTACTATACCCGATTGGTAGCTACTTGTGTAGTCAAGCAACACGTATTAGTCCGATAAAAAGGTTCTAAAAAACACTTTTTCCCGGACTACACGTCTGAGGAATTCATTTTGTTATCATTAAAATAAACATCTTACTTGTCATAATAGATCCGAATTCATTTCGCCGATGGTTTCTTCTAGATGAATATATGTTAGGGATTTGTAATCAATAACAACTTAACTTGCACTAATCCAGCATTAGTTTATTGTTGCTCGGTATCATACATGTCCAGGTATTGCTCTCATCACTGGAAGAAACCCTTTTTCATCGCGAATTCAAAATATTATATTGATGCCGGTGAAGTGATTGTCTTTGCTCCAAACGGACTTTTTCCAAGTTTCAATAAATTATATACATTTGCAGGTCGTGTTAAACACGGTAAACCAATATTTAGATCTATGAACTTTGATAAGAGACGAATGTTCGTTATGTGTGATGCTATACCTGTATAAAGCATGTGTTGCACGTGCAATTCGAGCTGTTGTTAGAACAATATTTCTGCTTCAATTAGCCCGCGAGCGTCTGCTTGCATAAACCTTTTTTGTAATACAATAGTATAATAAATATGTTTTTGCGATAACTTCCTCCTAAGATAATAATGGTATGCGAAGGAAATTAAATACTTTCGCATACTGGCATGTACACATCAAGCTCAAGGAAAGAAAACACATACTCGGTCCAGCATTGTTGTAGAATAATGGATAGAGAATCTAAATGGAACTAGCATATCACACTACAAGATATAAAATTCCATGTTGATATACCAAGCCGTATTTTGGGGGAAATAAGAAATATAAAAGTGTACTTTTAAAAGGGAGATTGAGTATACACGGTGTTAAAAGGCAGAGTACATAACTCGGAATATTGCGTTGTAAACACAATGTACATTAATGATGTAATATAAAACGCTGTAGTGTAGTTTATTATGTATTTCTTTCCTTTTGAGATGTGAACAGATACTTACATAAGTCAAAAGGTATTTACGGATATAAAGTACGCGTCATGTTTCAATATGTAAATTGGGATCTCGTAAAGAGATAAACACAAGAGAATTTCACTTCCTGCCATACTACCTGTGTGTGCGGGTTACCACAGAGTGATTGTACAAGTTATTGCACGGTTTCTATCCTTAATCTAATAGTTGTTTTCCATAACCGTCAAACGACTGAGACTTGGATTGTCAAGGTTTCACGACTAATAGTCGCCATGTTACAAATAGTTCTTTTAGTTGGATCAGTATTCTTATTGTGTGTACGATCTGTGATAACGGCGAATAATAATTGCACAGTGATCGAATATACCGACGAAATCCCAAACGACATTCCGAACGGGGCAATTTGTGTGAAAATAAATGTTGTAGGAAAGGACTTAAACGTTTCAGCGACGAACTTCACAGGAAGCGGATGGGATGGCCTACAGATAATTGAATTAAATATTGATGTTTATTCCTTGCACACGTTTTACTTTAACACTGGGTGTTTTCGTTCACTAATTCGATTACAAGAATTGCACATTCATGGAGAAATAGACTTCTTGAATCCTTTTCTTGAAGGCCTTAGCGACACAGTTCGTGTTTTGGACTTTGCGAACTGTGAACGTTTTAAAAACGGTGATCTGCAAACGTATATAATAGAGGCAAACATAACACCAGCTTTAGAAGAATTTTACTTGAGTGGACCAAAACACAAAGATTCAGTGTTTTACTTAACTAACGAATTTTACAAGTTCATAGGAAACCGACCGCTGAAAATATTGTATTTAGAAAGACTGCAGATTGATACATTAGACATTAGTGCACTGTTGGACAACTGCCATAATGTTGTTAGTAGTCAGTCTAGAAAAGACACTGGTGAATAATGTACAATATGACTACGTATTTGGAAGAACATGTTCGCATCTCCAGACATTGAACGTAAATGCAATTCAATTACCAAGTAAAACAATGGGATTTTGTAAAGAAAAAGGAAGCTGTGTTAATCAGACCTTTTCTGTTCCGAATATCGATATATTTTTTATCCCGCTGATATCAATAACCAGCTTTTCCATGAAAAGGTTTTGTTTACAAATGTATAACCCCCTTTGGGAAGATTGTCATATAAATCTTGTCACCAACTTGCAGTCAAATCTGAGGAACCTATATTTGGATGACACACATTTTTCTAGGATCGACCTAGACTTTACTGTTAATGGAAACGCTAATGTATTGGACAAATTGGAACTGTTTTCGATACAACGGTCATATGTTGAGTATATTAATCCCAAATCGTTACGAATCTTTAAAGGATTACGTCATCTGCTTCTTTCAGACAACAATCTAGGACAAATGGCGAAGTCAAACAAACCAATCTTTGAATCTCTGTTGACACACAACCCTAGTGTTGAAACAATAGATCTAGCGCGAAACAACATTGTTTCAATCCCTAATAATTTCTTCAACAACACCAATTATATGAAGCACATTTCATTATCTGGAAATAGTATAAGTCAGATCACCTTTAACATTAAAAGTATGGGCGAAATAGAGATTCTTGATTTATCGCACAACAGCATCACCAGCCTAAATCAAAAGTCACGTGATTATATCAGTTCGAATATGTCACCAAATTTTTCAGTTTTACTGGATGGTAACCCTTTGTCTTGTGCTGTCTGCGAGGACTATGAATTTATTCAGTGGCTCTTACTGGACTCGACTCCTGTTCACAATATCCAGAATCTAACATGTCGCAATCAGACTCTGGAAAACGAGCAAATTACAGATATGACACTGAATAAACTTAAAAAAATGTGTGACGAACCTCTTGAACGACGTAATTTGATCATAGTATCAATTGTTGCTCCAGTTGTGTCACTTACAGTAGTAGTAATTGTTGCTGTAACAATTAGCCGATGCGTTAAACAAATGAATAACATGCGAAAGATTAAAAAGGCGGAAGGTTTACTACAGCGCGGCACCGATGCTTATGAATTTGCGGCGTTTCTGGCATTTTGTAGTAATGACGAGCATTTTGTTTACCATCATGTTAAGCCGAACCTTGAAGAAGCATTGAAGAGCCGCCTATCAACACAAAGGGAACTTGTATGTATTGGTGACAATCACTTCAACTTTGGAAAAGCCATATTGGATGAAAGTGTAAGATGCATTCGTCGTTCATCTTTGGTGATCTGTTTATTGTCCGATGCCTTTTTTATGAGCGACTATTGCCTTACAGAATTTCAGCAAGCGCATCATATGGATAAGCGAATAATATTTTTTGTCAAAGGTCAGATTGACGAAAGTATGCTGACCCCTGGGATGGAGGTCTTGTATCGCAACCAGGCACGCGTGTTGTGGTCTGAAGATGACAATAGAGAATATATCATGAAAACTACGTGGGATAAAGTAAGCGACTCGATTGTGGAACTCATTGCGGATACACTATAACGGACGTGGTTCGCCTCTGAAAATCTATTTCAATTTCAAATGTATTTCCGCTAATGTAATCAGTGTGGTAGTCCATGTTTAATGTATAGAACATAATATCAACGCCGGTATTTAATTCACAGTTATTAAAGATGTGAACACATGTATTACAAAGTGACCGCACTATAAAAACGTCGACGGATTGTTTTTGGTGCTGACATTTCGCCGCGTTCATTAATTGAAGTCAATATAACATCATTATGTACCGTGGTTTATTCGGATGGGTGGGGTGGGGGCGTGGGGTGGCGGATGTTATGCTATATTTTAATTATTAACAATTGCAATTATCATCTATCTTTATTTGTTGGTTATGAACCGAAACATATGAATTATATATCACATATTTAAGAGAAACTGATTTTAATATTTAAAAGAATTGTTCAACAATATAAAATGTGTCAGCTAACATTGGATGACTCTAGTTAAAAACTGATTTTACTATTTAAGAGACTTGTTTAACAATATAACAGATGTCAGCAGCAATTGGTTTACTCTTTTTGCTTAGACATTGTTCAGATATACATATATGGTCACGAGCGAATGTATATGCAAACCATGCCAGCAGAAACTCAAACATATTGAAATAATGTACAGGTTATCATATATACAAATAGCTTACTTTGTGAAGACTTGCTAGCTTTGTTATTTGAAATAATGAGTGCTTTTACAAATATTCCTTTTGGTGGCATGATGTGAAGCAAGCGTCTTCTATACATTGGTACCAACATATTAATGTAACGCGTGGTTGGTGATTAAAACCTGAGCGTTTTCATTGTATACAGGTTTATAGCAGCTTTATATGTAACTGATTTATATGGTTGGCGTTACAAGGTATTTTAATATGTTGATAATACTGTATACCGTTATGTAATTTGAAATGAATCGCATTTATGTGTACATGTATTTAAACTAATAGGATGTGTTTGTTCCTTAGTTAACTTTTTATTGTCGAGTTTCTTGTTTAATAGTGTGAAGGAATATTCTTGTATAAAATATAGTTTGGCGAAAATGACTATTGAATTTGTGTAACACATTCTGTATATATGTACTTTTGTCCCCAAATATTTTGTTGACGGTGTGGAACACAACATGCATCTCTGTTAATATATGTAATGTATTTTAGAAGTATTTACCATTATAATAAACGCTGAGTATATTGATCGAAAACTATATTTAATAGTTCATAAAAAATTGTGTGTCTGCAAATAAGACGAGTACAGACTGTTCGATCGTAAAAGCAACCATATAGTTGAACACACGCTCTTAACGCACGTGCACCACATGTATTACACAAGTATCACATGCACCACATGTATTACACAAGTATCACATACACCACATATATTACACAAGTGTCACATGCACCACATATATTACACAAGTATCACATGCACCACATGTATTACACAAGTATCAAATGCACCACATGTATTACACAAGTATCACATGCACCACATGTATTACACAAGTATCACATGCACCACATGTATTTCACAAGTATCACATCACACACAACAAACGTCAGCTTTGCTTTCAACATTAATTCCACTGACATGTTAATAAACATTTTGGCAACGATTTAAACATGGATTTGAAGGCATTACCTCTAACTTTCAGTGAAATTAACTGTGTGTTGAATATCATTGAAAATAAATAGAAAATATATGATATGGGATGATGATGATATCGACATAGGAAAGCCTAGGCTTTCCTGCCGATCATCTTAGAAGTATTGTCTCCCCTGGCATAGAATTTTCCATTAAAGAAGCATCTTTCCAAACAATTTTCTCTTTGTTCGCGGACTATGCAGCCTGAATTGAATATCATTCTGCAAAATATTAATTACTAAAATAAATCGACAATAAATGTCGTGTTCAATAAATTTACGTATTCTATTCAGATTGTTTTAGACCCGTGTTTTCGGAAATCATGTTTTTATTATACAAACAACAGTTTCAATGTAAATAACTGTATTTATGTATAAATGTCGATTGTACGAAATGTATATGCGTCGATATGCTAAAATGTTCTGACCTATATGCTTTTGGGGTTGAAAAGTTTACGTCTGGTACATAATGCAATTGCTTTAAATAGTGAATGATTTTAAAGAAAAAAAATTAAGTCACGTGTGAAATCATGCTCATATTTTAAGAATGATTTGGGTTATGCGGTTGGACTGAAGCAAGGTGAGGTAGTGTCCCCGATTTTGTTTTGTTCGTTTTCTTTGTGTGTTATTATTATTTTACAAAATGAAGTATATTTATTTATATATAGATAGATTCCAATATTATTAAACCCTGAATTAATTTCTAATATTATTAAACGCTGAATTAACTATGTGCGTACTGCGAAATGCTATTTTCGCCACTCTCGTCTTGCGCCGCACGATTCCAACAACGTATCTAATGAGAGCGTTGTGTGGCTTTTGGGTACACATGTGTGGCAAGTGGAAATAAGTATGTCTTATACGGATCTATATGTATGGGGAATATATTTGATAGGTCGTTTGACTCAAATTCTGTTCATATTTTATGCGTTATTGTATTATATATGTTATATTCGTGTTATTGTCTTGTAAAATAAACTGAATATTTCTATTTTTGCTTATTTTTCTTTTATTATTTGGAAACTGGCTTCGCCCGATGACACGATTTAGCGATCTATGGCCATCTTTGCCTCATACGTATTACTATATTACTGTAAAGCTTTTTATTGGCTGCTGTTATTGAAAACGGGCAGCAGGAAACACTGTCAACATTTGAAATCACGGTGTTCGATCCTTTATCAACGGCTTATACGGTTGTATTACTTTACAAAAGAATCATCTATTGTATTGATGATATATATTCCAATTGTAATAATTGCTGAAAAATGATATGTGTGATGTGAATTGTTCATTGCGAAACTCTTGCCTCGTGTGTTTAAATCGCTGAGTAATACACATGTTTTGAGGGCTGTTATTCCAGAATTCCAACTATGTATTTAACTAGAGCGAGTTATGGCTTTTGGGTAAACATGTGTGGCAAGTGGGAATATGGATGTTTTATTCGAGTCTATAATTATGTTTTGGGAATATGTCTTTCTTTGCTTTAGTTGTTTCAATGATAGTATTTAAAAAAGTGTAATAGTTTGTAAGCAACATATTTGGTCAGTCCAATTGCGTTTTATTACATCAATTGAAGAAGTAGAATTCTTGACATTCCTTACACTCTTTCGTAAACGGATGGGAGCATAATCTTAATTGTTTTAATACGTTTAACCTGTGTGTCAAGAAATGCAAGTTTTAAATACAATTTGATTTGATATATATTTTACTGCACTCTGAATATGAAAATCATATTAGACGATAACTCATCCTGCCATATATCAATAACGATGACTTTGTCCATACATCAATACCTTTCATTAGCACCCATTTTGTAAGTTAACAATTCAACACTGCTTACTCACCGAATATATTTACAGACGTTTTCTAATTTGTTTAGCTGTTGACCTTGTTGGTGGCCTTTAACAGCTGTTGATTTTCTAATTTTATAAAACATGTAGATATATAAGCGCTTTTTGGTTAATGAGTTAATTCTGTTCCAAAAGTTTCACACACTTTTAAAGACTGTCACCTTAGTATCATTACCAGTTTGCAATGGGATATGAAATACGTGTATTTGGATGATGTGTCCCTTTACAGGATGGACATAGATATATTAGTAATTGTAATGCAAATTCTACGGAAAGCCGTTTTGAGCTTATTTCTTTACGACGGTCAAATATATAGTATATAAATCCAAAATTTGTCTCATGAAGCCGTATGTCCCGGCCTCACTTCACAGAGACAACTTGTGATAACAAGCGCAGGCATCGATTATGGACACTAAATGTTAAATGACATTGTTCCAAACATTGAAAGTTCATCTTTGGTGGCTTGTGTGATGTCCGATGCATTTATTTGTAGCGAATGCAGCAAGTTGGATATCCTATTGCATCATGTTGATAAACCATTTTTATTTTTTGTCAAAGGTAAGATAAACGAGTGTATACTTACTCCTTTGATGAAAGTAATGTACAGAAAAACATCAAAAGTTGTTTGGTCCACAGATGACAAAGACGACTATGCCATGGAGACAACTTCGGACAATGTTAGAAACTTAATTGTGAAACTCATTTCAGATGCAATACATCGTTCCCCAATACCTGCAGTTGCAATACAGCGTAGTTTATCAGTACCACAATCCTCTGAAAAGCCAACAGACGAAAGGACCCCACTTTTAGCCTAAGATGTTTAATATAGGCAATCCCTACGTACGTCGGACTTTCAGATTTCAGATATGGAAAAGTTTTACTGAAGCGAACGGGAGTTTGTTCCATCTACTTCTTTGTAGGAGCATCATTCCGACACCGTATTACTTCTCTAAATAAGACTGCGTACCATTAAGCTCATTTTAATTGTATAAGGTCAATATCAATAAAGAAACGATGTGTGAATGATTTTTATTCAATTGAATACACGTGTTTAGTTACAAAGTAATGCTAGAATTTTTCAACAACATGTGCGTTAATATATTGGGTATCTAGTTCCAAGGTGGAATAATGGAATGATAATAAAATAATTATTTGAAAGCGTGTTTTTCTATATAAATTGCCGTTTCTTCCATTTTTAGGAAACCCGCTGTATTTAACTTGGTTACAAGTCGTTCCAGAGTGAGTGTTGGATTACATAAACATAATAGGAAGAAATAACTGTTCTTGCCAATAAACGATATCTTGCTTTTTTAAATTGTGCTGATTATACAATAAGCGACAACACAACAATAGGCGAGCATTAACTGATTTTTTAAGGTATAATACCTAAGCCAATGCTGGCTGCGAAGACTTCTTGTCCTGATATTGAAACTTGTTACAGCACAATGGATGAAACATTTGCAATCTGAACTAAGCCTCAAGCCACCACTGAGGAAATTTCCAGTCTTAGCCATGGTCTAAACGGAAAGGTTAAGGAAGAACAAGTTGTTTATTAACACAATTACAAGTGCAATAAACTTAAGTGAACATAACAAAAGATAGAACAAAGAGTCATAGAAAAGTTAACTGAAATGCAATCGATCCTTTGATTTTAAATGGATTTTTAGATTGCGACAACAAAAAACGGGAACATCAATACTGCAGACCAATGCATGGTTTGACCTACCGCACTATGAAAAAGCGCATTCCACAAAAATTGAAGAAGACCCACTAAGTTCGCACCTAAACTCAGACATCAATTGATCCGGATTTGTTAATGGTCAAGTCTGTGACCTAACTATTGTCGATGAAGGCAGCAAATCAGACATGTATGATATAATGAACAATGTTATTGAGAAGATTCAGGCGCTTCAGAAGAACGGGCATGAGAGGACATTAGATACACCATGGTTATTACTTTATGAAAATTGTAACGTTGAAACATTGTTTATCTATATGTGGCTGTTTAATATACAACTCATTAGTTTCTTTACATTCCATATAACCACACTCGAACTACTATACGGTATCACTTATAACACAATTTAAATTCTGGATGTTCGACCCCTGGTACATCATTTAAACAAATTTGAAGAATTATACAACTTAGTGTAACATACTAAATATTACACTGCTAGGACGTTTGGTGTCGGAGCATATTCAACTAACATCGACCTGAAAATGATTGAGGATCTAGTGCGTAGGTGGCTACATAGTGTCCGTTGTCCGACGTGAACTATTTCTTTCAATCTAAATCTCCTCCTTTAAAGCTAGAATGATAATATGATACATTTATTTCTCTGTCAATTTTGTTCAAATCATTAAGGTACGCAGTATACATTTTTCATCAAGGCCACAACAGCTAAAAAAGGGTCAAATTATGTATATTAAAAAATTGTCTAATTAATTACTCAATATGAAAAAAAAATCTATATGTTGTTTAAATGTCGTACCTACAGAGAGTAATGTATTATTTTGTATTATTGTATGTTTTTTTTTATAGAAAATTAACCTGAACTAAAAAATAGTTCCTCATAAACTTTAAATATTATGAATTTTAATATTTGGTGAACTTATCGTATAGTGTTCTTTTTCTAAATGTGCTAAAGTGGTGCCCGGGATGTCAAAATGAGCCCTTCCTCCTCCTTTTTATGTTTATAATTGACTTACAAGAAAAATTCTTTGCATTTGAAACTTCAAAGCCCTTAGCTGTAATATAAGGTATATGCCATCAGAAAAATATAAATGTACCTCTGCTTAAACCGATCGCACAAAGCTCATGATTAACAAAGACATCTTTAGCAAAACTTACGTAAACAAATTGCCTTAAACAGCAAACTTCAAAATTTGCGGTATATAAGGTTCAATATTTGTCATCTGCTATACAAGAATTAATTGCCCTGGAGTTATTGGTCAGGCTCTGTAGGTGTGAAATGTTGTGTATATCATTATTACATAAACATATTGCTTATTCACTGTAAGACATAACATTTATGTGCTGTATAATTATGAACATTTGTCTATTGTATAAACAATAAACTGTCAAACTGTTGAACTGAATCACAAGAAAATTATAAACGTTGATAGTTCATGTGACACATAAGAAAGTGGTTTCTACAAAGTTTGGTATTGATACATATTGTCAATCAATTTAATTACTTTCCTCTGTGAAACTGCCATGCCTCAAATTGCAATAAGTGTTATATAATATATTAGATTGATTCTCTACAAACTCGCCATTGTGTTGACATATACACAAAGTAAGCCTTTAGCCGCACCAGCATGAGCGTAGCCTTAGAATGCAATGCGGTCCTTCGCGGATGGTCAGGATCTAAAAGCCAAGCTACGTATTACAATAAAATGCAGACAATGTAGAAAAATGTAATGTGCAATGTAAAATGTAGACAAGACAAACATGTACACAATTAACACACAGAAACCAACAAAATTGGGGTCACCTGCATTGGACGGTCGATGACAAGAATATGAATTAAAATCTGTTTTACGGAGCTCCAAACCTCAAAGTAGCACATGCATGGGGATCTATTGATACACAAAAGTTTGAAAATCGAAAGTAGTGTATATTTTACGAAATAACAAGGCATATAGCTTCGTTTTGTTTGCATTAAATAGTGTCAAGATTTTTTAAAATTCATAATCATGCGGGTCAGTACTTCCCACGCCCTTTCGGGTATATTTGTTAATACAGACTGCATTAAAAACAGTTTTTTTTTTACTTAAAACACGTTTTAGAGGTTTAACAACTCGCGTGATACATCTTATATAGTCTGATTTTATCAGGCATCTTGGATCAAAACTGTCAACGACCGGATTCAAATGGTGATATAAGCTGTAGATGAAGCGCAAGAGTTATACAAATCTTCTTTTTTCGAAACCACCTCGACACACAAAAATAGGGAAATGGTTTGAGACATCAAAATTTGGTTCTCATCAAAGATTTGACCAGTGATGCCAGTTAAGACAAACTAACAATGCATCATAATATTAATATCATGACCATCGGAAAAAACTGACCCTGTCTGTGATTTCTAGTGACATATAAAGCAATACAAATTGTGACACAAACGTTTTTAACAGAACGTCAAACGGTTAAGCATTGGGTTTAATATTAACGACATCTACATAAGAACATTAAAGTTTTATATTATGAAACCACTTTTTCTGGCGGCCTAATATTTGGTTATATTGTTAAGTTTGTCTGTTTCAATGTAAACATCACTCCTGTGGAGACTACACGCATGGAACATTAACTCAGGATTGTTGTACTTACATTTGTGATTACTGTTAAAGAAACCTGGATCTGAAATTCATGAAATCAATTGAGGTTTCACAAAAATGTTATGCATGGCACTGATCAAAATGTTTTCAACAAGTTAACATAGATAAATGTTGTATATTATTTCACTCCTCCCATATACAGTGAGGACACATGAACGCTTCACCCTCCTAACAACTCTCACTTGGGAACAATAAAGAAGATGCACCCAGTGTACACACTGAGAACATTGTACCCACCTCACATACATCAATGAAGTACTCAGACGAACCGCGCTGGGAGTGAATTGATTGCACACACAGCAAACATCTATGTCAGCCGCATCATCTGAAGATTCATCGATAGCATGGACAGGTGATAATATTTTTATTATTCCAAAAGGTCCAGGTTGTTCAGTATTGTTCAATTTTTGTGACTTTGTTTTCGTATTTCGGTAATCTTCATGCTCATGTATGCGCTGAACCATGACATCCTCAGTTATAGCCTTGCCACTGACCACTGAACTGAGGTACGTTCGCTTTTTTGTTGGTTGTTTCATGGATGTTTGCGTCTTGTTGCAGAAAAATTGGTAGACTTCCTTTTCTGAGGGTTGGATGTTTAGAGGACTGGTTCCTTGCTGAAGGGCCTCTGATGGCTTAAATATTGCGGAATCTATAGCATTTGGATCATACGGGTAGATGCTGGTTTTGCGAAAGGATGCATACATATTATTTGGTGACAGTGCATGTGTTGCTCAAGCTGCCGTTTGAACACAGCACTTTTACTCCACCCGGACTCAGGGACTGTACCATCAACTCCATGACCATCGCCATCATATAATTTCGACTTCATCCGTAACCATGGAAATATAAAGGATTGCGGAACACTATTTCCAATGGTATTTCCACAACCAATGACTGTCACCAGGGTTCTTGAAGCAGATTTTACTGATTGTGGGTGAGATTCGCAGCTTGCAACTTATGAAGGCGATGAATGGGTAGTCGACAAACCTTTCTCGTCAAAATTGTATTTCCATTCCGGCTTATTCTTTAGATAGTTCTTGTCAAGGATATGGCCAAGTACGGTGTAAAATATTGACACAGTTTCTGTGTTGGTGGCTTTGGCAGGTTGAAGCTCAAGCCCACGAGCCTTCAACAATTAAAGCTCGGGCCAGCGTTGCATGAACAGCCTGAACCATTTCAGCGATAGCGGTGCTCCTTTTCCCGTTTTCTGAGGAAAATTGAATACTCGGTAGCCATGTCAACAACATTTGACCGACTGTATCCATAGCCACAGCTTGCCATTAATTTAAGATGGTCTGTTAAGTGCGCCTCTTCCTCCTGAGAGAATGTAGGTGGTGGGCCAGAATGTGTTGTCTCCGGATTCTATCTCCAATTCAACCTTCGTCGCAGAGAGGCTTCTCGGATGCCATACTCTCTGGCAGTGGTCTTGTAGGAGACCCTGTCAGGAATACCTTGTTATATGTTGTGTGCATGGAAGTAGGTGAATAGCACCTATACTTCTTTTGTGGAACCTACAAATAGAAATTAGTAAATGAAAATATGTTATAAACATAGCATGCAATCACCAACATTAACAATTGCTGATTACTCTAAACCATAGCATAACCAAATAAATCAGGACTTCAAATCAAACTTAACGCGTACACCTTTTTATAGTGAAAATTAATCTATTTATACGATTTTGGGCACATGACAGTCACGTGACTTATTATTGAAAACAATAAGCTTTCGCACATCGATGCATTTCCCCCTGTCTTATTTGCAACTCAAATTTGGTGTAAAGTATTCAAAAGTTTCGCATAAAGTAAAAACACATAAAAATACATTAATAAAAACCAATACACCATATCTAACCTTTGACAAACAACACCAATAGCGATTTCTGCGTAGCGTACAATATGCTATGGTATGACGTCAACGTATGTCGCTTATGTATTAAACAGAGGCAAAACAAAATGGCGTCGAATTAAGGCAGCGTCATTTCGGGTAACTGTACGATATCATGATTGCATGATGATGATGATGATGATGATGATGATGATGATGATGATGATGATGATGATGATGATGATGATACCAAGATACCATGATTTTTTTGCATACTAATAAATGCAAATATTGCAAACTACCTTCTAAATATGTGACGTTAAGGAAAATGGGCTCATTAGTTTTGTAATTTAACGTTATCATCATTATTAAGTATGAAGTGTTCATTAACACACATTATAAAATATGATCTGTTTTAAAAGGCTAGTATAGAATTAAAAGTTGTGTGTTTGTATGGGGTGCAGTTGTCTTTTTGTATTTGAAAAATGGTGTTTGATATGTAGTTGATGATTGTAAGCGCTGGTTTTAAAAGTCTGTAAAGATGTCTTATATATGTAGAAACAAGAATTATATGTGATATATTATCGCTGATGGTGCCCGGAAAAGGTCTCATTTTGATCAAATTGAATGTATAGTTTGATATTGAATGGATTCAACTTATCATATCAGAAAGTTCTGACCTGAATATTTGTCTTGCTCTTAAATGCGCTCGTGAATGATATCATTATAAAGATTTCAAGAAGTTAAACAATCACATATTTCACTTTCCATTCTAATTCAATAGCATAATAACCCATACAATTAGTTTCCGTTTACAATGGGGATATATGCAGCATTAGTCATAGGTAAAGGAAAAGGTTATGCGTATCGTTAAGCGATTGTTCGTTATTGTTTCGGTACAGAATAGATAATGCTAGGTTAGCGTTGAATAGAGAGAAGTTTATGTTGCGCGGCTTAGAACACCGGAAGATTTTTTTCAACGTGACATTTAACATAAATAATAACCTTAACAATATTTTTATTAATTCTTAAACGCTTAAAATATATATCTAACGATTGTAACCGTGCGTAGTGATATATAATTTAGTTGTTCTGGTACGCGCAAAAATCACACACAAAAATGTAAAAGGAGAAAAAATATCACCATATGCCTCAATTCAATTATACGCAGCACGCACATTGTAACACATTACACCCGCGAAAAGAAGATTTTACTTTAATATGATTCATTTTATTTTCGAAAGAAAATGATCAAAATCCAATATGGCGGTGATTGCTCCTGACAAAATGATGTCGAGGTCAACGTACATGTACATGTAGATTTACCCACAGAGTCGTTCTACACATAAATTATCAAAAAACTATACTCGCCTGATTTTTTTCATGGACGCTGCAGATTTTAATGGCGTCTAAATCTAACCTTCACATCCTGTTTGTGACTCAAACACAAGATAATCCGTAATAGTTCTATTAAACTTTGAAACACTTGTTGCAAACGGGTAATTCTTACTGAAAATACTTTCTTTGATAAAATAACAAAGACAAAGTTTATTCATCAAAGAAAATACCCTTACGTTTACTTACATCCAACAGCAAAACAAATCGAATACTGAACAAAAATACACACCCATCAGTATGTTTTGTACACACAATTTAACGTCAAAATAGGCACACACATTCTGAAAATCAATAACACGAATAAGCTAGATCTACATGTAGTTCTCAATCCGTCGTCTCACCGGTTCCATTCGAGGTAAGTAGCCCATAGAATATGCACTTTTTCATAATAACATCCAAGATACATAGACACGAAAAAAACGCGTCTTCAATGTTTTATTCCCAGACACTCGCATACTAGTAGCTTGTGCACCAAAAGATGACATCAAATATTTTTGTAAATGACGCAAAAACTATGTCATTTTATGACGCGTCAATCAGCTGATTCACTATACGGATGGCGAAAAATTATCTACCTTGACTAGATCTAAATCATTTAGTGGTAGAATAAAAAGTAGTCCGTGCACGCGACATGTTTATTCAACAAGGTGGGATAGAGGCTAGTCTATTCAATGGGGTGTTATACCGTCAATGTCGCGGTGAAGATTGGATACAACTATGTAGGCGTAGGTGTTACCCTTAAGACGACTGTGTGTATTTAATGCACAAAACAACCCAGCACAAATCGCATATTCAATATTTAAATCGGTAACAACCATCTACGATGCTTTAGGGACTGTATTACACTCGATGTTGTGGGGGCAGGTAATGTTTGACTCATTATTGTTGTACAATTTTATTTTTCTCACTGTTTGCCAAGGAATTTTCTCATTTTTTCGAATATAAAATTGTCGTATTTGTTTTTGGTGACTTCAAATTATGTTGTTGCAGTACTGACATTTTTGCTCCGCACTGAGTTGTCTTGATGATTTATGTTCCATTGATTCGAGAGGATTACGATTTGATGATTTGATAAAAGAGTATGTTTAGTTTGTCGGTCTTATCTGATTGAAATAAACACACACACAAATATCGTCAGTCTAAAAGCAGGTTTGCTGAAATCCTCAACGGCTTTGCAATGCTTCGCTTGTGAAAGCAATCAAAGTTAAAAACAAGAGGATGCCAAATTTATACTACGGTTTTACTCTATGAGACTGATTTACTATTGTGTGTTGTATTGTTACTTTGTTGATAAAAAGCACATTTTTTGCTATTGGAAACACAGGTTGAAAAAAAAAATGTTTAAAATCGATGTTACCTTAGAATGTCCATGGTAATTTCTATAATACCATTTCTCTGGAACATGTTTGCAGATTCCAATACGCATTCATTTTTAGAATTTACTGAGCAAACCGCATTGCATTGTATTGCTGTGCATTGCTTATTTCAAAAGTATTAGCTTAAACTGTTTTTATATTTATAATATATTATACTTTGTGTTCCATTTAAGGTTCACTGGTCGTTCAAACAACTCAGTCATCGCCATTCCTTGGAAATCTTTGTTATACAACTTCTGTACACATCTGAACAAGGCTGCAAAAGGAACTTGCTCAAAAGCAATTGTATTTGCCCAAACAAACAACTTCCTGAATGCATCCTGGGCAACACAGTGTAGGACATCAAATGTATATCCACTGATTGCTGACAATCTAATTTCAGTGTTTTCAACATTAAGTTCAATTTTGTTTTCGAGTTTGACTATTTTCAAATAAGCAACGTTTAAATATAGTCTTATCATGGTAAGAAATGTTTGCATGCTGTACTAATACTTATTCCACAGTTTCATTATTTTTAATAAAATTTACATTTTAGTATCGGCCGAAGAGAAAGAAATCTCTGGTTCGGATTGGTAAGGTACTAAGGTTGCTTTGAGGAAAGCACAAAGAACAAAATGTTGAACGCTTCATTCATTGGTATTGTTTTAAAGACATGTTTATATGCTATTACTAAAATTGTCTTACTTACAGTGTACAAATAGACATTATATTTTGAATAATTATAAGTGAATTATCGTTTAAATTATTTATGAAAACTTACTCTAGTTTTAAATGTCTTTAAATAATGTGATTGATTAAATTTATTTGCAAAATACGATCATGCCTTAAATCCTGTCACATTTGTTGCCATATGAACTGTAAATTGGCGCTACTTTGATACTATGCATCAATGGCTTTCTTGAAAAGTGAAATCGAAAGCCTTTTTTCACAATACTGACAGCAGTTTCGCATGTTGCATTTACTTCCTTGCAAATCGAACAGAGGAATTTTGCGAAAGTTAAAAGATACATTACGGAGTTAAACGACTTATTATCTTCAATGTGGAAATAGGTATGAGCTACGATATAACTGGCGGTTTCGTTTAATGATAACAACACGCAATCTCTTCCTAAGACTCTTCCTAAGACAACGATATGAATCAGGCAGGAGTGTGCGTGTGTTTGGAACCACATATAGTTAACTGCATGTAGTAGTTAGAATTGCATGTATATGTACACGTTTTAAAACACATATCAATCATGTTGAAAATATATATATTTGTGTTGGATAATATACCTGATGTGCGTTACGTCTGCATTTAATACTAAAAATGATTGCCCGGCGGTCGAATATACGGACAAATTTCCAAACGTAATTCCAAACGGAACCTTGTGTGTTAAAATAAATGTAAAAAAAACTTACACATATCAGCGGCCCGTTTCACTGGAATCGGATGAAATGACGTTCATAGCATGCCATTTAATAAAGCATCGTATACCGATAAAACATTAAACTTTAAGACTAGGTCATTTCGCTTTCTAATCCGATGAAAGAACTTGCGCATTGTTGGGGCTATAGACTTCTTAGAGCCGTTTCTTCTAGGCATCAACGACTCAGTTCGTATTTTGGACTTTGCGAGCTGCACACGTTTTAGAAACTCGGATTTGTTCAAATACATAATAGACGCGAACATAGCGCCATCCTAAGAAGAGTTATACTTGAGTGGCCGGCTGAGAAAGCGTAATAGTTTTAACTTAACTGAATCAGTCTTCAAGTTTGTTGGAAACCGACCGCTTAAGATATTGTATTTCGGACAATCATATCGCGAATGCATACATAAGTGCACTCTTTCACAACTGCCATAATTTGGTTAAAATCAGTCTAGATAGTGCAAGTGTGAGTGAATTTTCATTTGACTACATTCCTGGAAGAATTTGTCCGAATCTCAAGACATTCAACATAGATGGAACATAATTAGCAACAAGAATGGGATTTTGTGACGAAACGTCAAGTTGTATTCATCAGAACGTTTCGTGTCCGCCGATTGATATATTTCTTGCGCCAATATCTTTAATAGTTTATTTTTCAATGAGACGTTTCTGTGCACACTGGTTTGCACATACTCTTGAAGACTGTCATCTTAATAGTAGTACAAGCTTAGAGTCGACTCTGAAGTAAGTGTATTTGGATGATGCATACATTTCCAGGATTGACCTGGATGTATCCGTAAATGGTAACGCATATTTTACGGTTATACGGTTTACGGTTAAACCGATTATAGCTGCTTTGCTTGAAATGGTCACATATAGAGTATATTAATCAAAAATTTGTAGGAATCTTTCTTGACTTTCGTGAGCTGTATCTATCGGGCAACTATCTATGGAAAATGGTAAAATCAAACGAATCACTGTTTGAGCACCTTTTGAAACGAAACACAAATCTTGAGATAATTTATTTATCAAGTAATAACATTGAATCTTTCCCTCGTAAATTCTTCAAACACAAAATTAACATTAAACAAATTTCATTTTATGGAAATAGGATCCAACGGATCACTTTTGACATGAAAAGTATGGACCACTTAGAGTTGCTGGACTTATCTCACAACAGCATCACCAATGTAAATAAAAGTCACGTGATACTATCAAACTGCGGGGAATTACGTGTTCAAAAAAGTACATCGTACGCACAAAATGGCGGAAAAAGCTCTCGCTTAATGAGGAAAATCAAGGTATTCTCATATTTTATAATATCAAAATAAATGATAACTATGCGCAGAGTACCCACTTAGTCGCCTTATGTACTCTGGTCATTTTCGTTTTTTTAAGATTTCTGTAGTTTTCTCAAACATTCAGGAACAATAAACAATGAAAATTGAACATCGTCTGAACATACTTTATTTTGACGTGTTTGCTATTCAATACGGCAAACAACGTAATAAATACAACATTTTTTGCTTGATAACATGCTTCGAATATTTCGTACAAGTTTTTGCATGTTGTTTATGCTTTTTTAGATATGTGGCGAGGAATTTGGAAAATAGTACATCGTCTGAACATTTTTTTGTTTGAGAACATCGTCTGAACGGTTTTGAGTACATCATCTGAACTGCTTCTGTTTTTACTTTTAATGCGATGTTTACCATAATAAAATTGTAATAACATCTGTGATCAGCCAATAACATTTTTTTATGACGCTAGTATTCTTTTAATTTTACTACACAATTTAATAGACAAAGAAATCATTCATTCCCATCTGTGAATGTGTGTTTATTCAATGTGTTAAAAATGTATTTGCTGTTATATTGTCAACTGTATGCTATTAAATCTTTAAATTTCAGAACTGAGATCAGATTGTACTACACAAGGTCCAAGAAGACTTTACCATATATGCCAACTGCAAATCGAATCCGGTAATGTTCTCTCTACATATCGATGAGCAAATAAATTAAGCCATCAATATGAAGTATACAAATTACACTGGATTGCTTTTGATTATTTTATATTGATAAATAAACAACAGAAACGGAATGAAACAAGCTTCAGTAAGGGCAATATTATAACTGCACTACCATGACCATGAATATTTGTGCTACGGTACAGCTTTGGACACGTCACCAGTCACGAATATCTGTGCAAGACTGTTCTCCATGGCACCTTAGAGGGAGGTCGACGCCGAGGCCGTCAGAAGAAAAGCTGGCTGGATGATGTAAGAGTGGACATCCCTTTCCATGGATGAATTACTCTAAGCAGCACACAACAGACTTGACTGGAGGAGGATTTCTGTATTGTTGTTCCTCATTTCCCCCCAACAGCCGAACCGGTCAAGGGATTGATGAGAAAACTATCACCGTGATGTGACTTAAGACTTGAGAATCTTGAGAATGACTGTGATAAAGAGTTTATTTAAACTAACAGTCATATATTTGAATTTGCCAATCTATGTACTGTATGTGTGCAAATCTTTACCTCTCTGACTATGACATAACCAATATAAAGTATTGGAAATTTAGTTTAGTACAAATAAAAATTACATTTGTTTCATAAAACATATAACGTTAAGTTTCTTATTTTTAGCTAAACTGAGCAAAAGGTGCTAATGGTGTGCTTTTAGGATCACCATTTGTCCTTAATGCGTCGTCAACAGTTTTCCTTGTTAACACTCTAAAGGCAACATTTATTGCTTGATTGTCATGAAACTTGATTAGAAAAGTTGTCCCAATGATATCTTTGTCGTGTTCGAAACTTTGTCACACCACGTAAAATCCTAGGTTCCTTGGTCAAAAAGAAAAAGATTGTTAACACTAAAATTCACATTTCTAGTTCAATCTTCTTGAAACTTGGTCAAAACGTATGTCTTAATGATATATCAGCTTTCTTTGAAAATGGTTTAGGTTCGTTGAAAAAGATGGCCGCCAGGGAGCATATTTTGTCACATGGCTATAGCAAAACCTTTTTAACACTCTAGAAGTCACATTTAAAATTCAATCTTCATGAAACTTGGTACGAACATTTGTTGTTATGATACTTCGGCTGAATTCGAAAATTGTTACGGTCCGTTGAAAAAACATGGCCACTATGGAGCGGAGCAGTTAACCGCGTATGGCTATAGCAAAACCTTGTTAACACTATCGTTTATAAAAAAAACTTGCTGCACTGATGTTGTCCATTGGAACTTGTATCTGACAATGTAGAAAATACCCTAAGCTACGGAATCCGGATAGGGCCAAGTTGAGTGTCGCGTGTCGACCTTCGAGGTCGACACACGACATTCAAGCGACATTCTCTCGACGCTCAATACGACGCGCGACAATCATGCGACAATCAATTTTTGAGTGTCGCATATCGCGCTGGGTTTAAGAAAAAAAAATCGCAGAAAATCTTGACATTCGACTGATTTGTCGCGCTTCGTATTTAGCGACGAGAGAATGTCGCTTGAATGTCGCGAGAATGTCGTGTGTCGACCTTCGAGCGCGACACTCGAAATTCTCTCGACGCACGATACGACGCGCGAAATTCAATATGATATATCGCGAGAATGTCGCCTGTCGACCGAAAAAGAAACGCGATATTCTGTCGACGCACGACATTCTCTCGACGCTCAATACGATATATCGAGCCAAAATCGCGCAAGTGTCGCTTGTCGACCTAAAAACCCCTAGGTCGACACACGACATTCTCTCGACGCTCAATACGACTCGCGATAATCATGCGACAATCAATATTTGAGTGTCGCATATCGCGCTGGGTTTTAGAAAAAAACATTCGCAGAAAATCTTGAATGTCGACTGATCTGTCGCGCGTCGTATTGAGCGTCGAGAGAATGTCGCTTGAATGTCGCGAGAATGTCGTGTGTCGACCTTCGAGCGCGACACTCGACATTCTCTCGACATTATCTCGACGCACGACAAATCAGTCGACAGTCAATATGATATATCGCGAGAATGTCGCCTGTCGACCTAAAAATCACGCGACATTCTCTCGACGCACGACATTTTCTCGACGCTTAATACGATATATCGAGCCAATATCGCGCAAGTGTCGCTTGTCGACCTAAAAACCCCTAGGTCGACACACGACATTCTCTCGACGCTCAATACGACTCGCGACAATCATGCGTCAATCAATATATGAGTGTCGCATATCGCGCTAAGTTTTAGAAAAACAAATCGCAGAAAATCTTGACTGTCGACTGATTTGTCGCGCGTCGTATTGAGCGTCGAGAGAATGTCGCTTGAATATCGCGAGAATTTCGTGTGTCGACCTTCGAGCGCGACGCTCGACATTCTCTCGACATTCTCTCGACGCACGACAAATCAGTCAACAGTCAATATGATATATCGCGAGAATGTCGCCTGTCGACCTAAACATCACGCGACATTCTCTCGACGCACGACATTCTCTCGACGCTCAATACGATATATCGAGCCAATATCGCGCAAGTGTCGTATGTCGACCTGTGTGGGAGTAATTTTTTCATCTGCAAGCAAGGTGATATAGTCACTTTTTCAGCTTAAGTAAAAATAGCGGCATCTAGTAGAAGCAATAACAGCAGCAGTAGCAGCAACAGTAGCAGCATCAGTAGCAGCAGCAGCAGTAGCAGCCGCAGCAGTAGCAGCAACAGCAGTAGCAGCAACAGCAGTAGCAGCAGCAGCGACAGTAGTAGACGTAGCAGGAGTAGCAGGAGTAACATCAGTAGCAGCAGTAGAAGGAGTAGCAGCAGTAGCAGTAGTAGCAGAAGTAGTAGTAGTAGTAGTAGTAGTAGTAGTAGTAGTAGAAGTAGTAATAGTAGTAGTAGTAGTAGTAGCGGTAATGGTAGTGAGACTGGTAGTAGTGGTAGTGGTAGTGGGACTGGTGGTTGTGGTAGTAGAAGTTGTAGTAGTAGCCGAATCAGGAGAAGTAATAGTAGCAGTGTAGTAGCAGTACCAGCACCACCAGCAGTAGCGGTAGTAGTAGTTGTTGTATTAGTATTAGTATTAGTATATAGCAGTAGTAGTAGTAGTAGTAGTAGTTGTAGTAGTAGTAGTAGTGATAGTAGTAGCGGTAGTGGTAGTGAGACTGGTAGTAGTGGTAGTGGTAGTGAGACTGGTAGTAGTGGTAGTTGGACTGGTAGCAGTGGTAGTATTTTTTGTAATAGTAGTAATAGTAGAAGTAATAATAGCAGCAGCAGTAGCAGCAGTAGCAGCAGTAACAGCTGCAATAGCAGCAGTAGGATCAGTGGCAGCAGTAGCAGCATCAGTTGTAACAGTAGCAGCAGTAGCAGCCGTAGAAGCAGTAGCAGCAGTAGGATCAGTCAGTAGAAGTAGCAGCAGTGGCTGCAGTAGCATAAGTGGCAGCAGTAGCAGTAGTAGCAGTGGTAGCAGAAGCTGCGGCAGAAATATGAGTAATAGCAGTAGTAGGAGCAGAAGCAGGAATAGCAGCAATAGCAAAAGTAGCAGTAGTAGCAGTAGAAGCAGCAGAAGTAGTAGTAGTAGCAGTAGCAGTAGTAGTAGTAGGAGTAGTAGTAGTAGAAGTAGTAGTAGTAGTAGTAGTAGTAGTAGTAGTAGTAGTAGTAGTAGTAATAGTAGTAGTAGTAGTAGTAGTAGTAGTAGTAGAAGTAGTAGTAGTAGTAATAGTAGTAGTAGTTGTAGTAGTAGTAGTAGTAGTAGTTATAGTAGTAGTAGTAGTAGTAGTAGTAGTAGAAGTAGTAGTAGTAGTAGTAGTAGTAGTAGTAGTAGTAGTAGTAGTAGTAGTAGTAGTGGTAGTAGTAGTAGTAGTAGTAGTAGTAGTAGTAGTAGTAGTAGTAGTAGTAGTAGTAGTAGTAGTAGTAGTAGTAGGAGTAGTAGTAGTAGTAGTAGTAATAGTAGTAGGAGTAATAGTAGTAGTAGTAGCAGTAGTAGTAGTAGTAGTAGTAGTGTTGTTAGTAGCGGTAGTGGTAGTGAGACTGGTTATAGTGGTAGTAGTAGTGGGAATGGTAATAGTAGTAGTAGTATTTGTAGTAGTAGAAATAGTATTAGTATTAGTAGCAGTAGCATTGCTGTAGTTGTTGTAGTAGTAGTAGCTGCAGCAGTAATAATAGCACTACTAGAGTAGTAGTCAAAATTCAGTCATTGGTGCGTGATTGTTGCGAGTATGGTCGTTTGGGTTCTCGCTATTTTTCACCCACGTGTTAGTGTTCAAGTCACATTAAGATGTTTACTCGGCTGAAATTCCATGCAATAAACACATGTTTTCTTCTGGTTCTAAGCTCAGGATGGAAGCCCATATTTTTGTTATATTTTTATTTTTTATATGCTATTATCTATAATAGAGACAAGGAGTTTAACTTCGTTTGCCTTTAAACTTTACCATCTTTACTGTAAACTAGGGTCGACTTCGATCGCTCACTTTAGTCTGGAAACGGAAGTTGTAATACGCATGCTTGGTAGGGTAAGTGATGGAATGCGCTTTAGTTTGGATGAGTTATTAAAGAATACAGCATACTAACTATTTTGAGTATACTCTCACAAAACAAGAACATCATACAGTACCAAATTACATGGGAATACCAGAAAATATCGACGATTTTCGTGCACACTATCGAGTAACAAGACATTTATTTGATATATTGCTTGAAATGACAGTGCTGTTTAGTTAAGCTTGGAACTTCATGTACATTTCCTGAATAATTTTACTTCAAGATCAATTAATTTTCCTGCGCCTGCTATCAAATAAATCATGTTTTTCTGAGAGATTTCTGAGTGTTTCTTTAAAAAAAATCATGTAAGAAGACTTAATTAATCATTTAATAAATACTTGAGGCTCGCTCTGTAAAAAGATGTTTTAATGCATGTACATTGTGTTGTCCCAGATTAGGCAGTGTAGTCCGCACAGGCTTATCAGGTGCGATACTTTCTGCCATAACTGGATTTTCGCTCATAGAAAAATACGACAAAAGCGGAAAGTGTCTCCCTGATTAGTGTGGACTGAACATGCAATCTAATAACACAATTTAGGCGCATGCATTAATTAGATTATAGCCGTCTAAATGCTCTTAACTTTTGATTCATGACACAGTTACATGTAATAATTTATGATTTGTCCATTTTACATGATGCATATTTTATTGTACTGGGTTGAACGATACTTTTATTTTAATAATGTGTCCACTCAACATTCTTGCAGTTATGTTTTGCTATGTTATATAATTATATAATAATAAATAAAATAACAGACAGACAGACAGACAGACAGACAGACAGACTTATACAACAGTACATCGTCTTTAACTCAAATATACAAATTATTTTCTGTCACGTGAATACGAGTAACAACATAACATTATGTAACATTAAAATCAATTACAAAATACAAATACAAATAAACACAATATATGTCAAGGACACGTAATTTCTATCGAGGGGTGAAGAAATATATCAAACAATATTATTTAGTAATGTATTTCTTATGACTAAAGCTTCTTTGATATATTTACATACTTTTGAAATTACTAATCTATCACTGGAAACTAATAACTCGTGGAATGTATACACAGATGGGTTAATATAAAATTTACGACTAATATATCTTTTTCTTAAGTCTATATAACAGTGGCATATACATATAAAATGGTATTCGTCTTCTAAATCAACGGAATAACAACACAAACAATAACGCTCATTTCGTGGAATGTTGTTCTGAGCATATCTGCCAGTTTGGATTCTCAGTGGATGTGCAGAGACTCTCAATCTTACAAAAAATAAACGCAGACGTCTAGGGAGTAAGTCTAAATATTTTTCGTATTCCAATGAGGATTTATACATTTTATACATATATAATACAGAACTGTTATTCATTTTACCATACCATTCTTGTTTAAAATTGTCAACAAGTCTGCATTTGAACTATCTAACAAAAGTATTTACTTGCACAACTTTTGGATTTTCAAATACATAACCAAATTCATAATTATTTAACTTCTTCTTAACATCTGTGACCCAATTTTTGAAAGCTTTATTGCAGTCGTTTAAAGCTTGTTTGTAAACAATTTGCATAATAATATTTTCATTGTTAAGAATTTTAAGCTAAAACTTTATAATTCTAGCATACCTGTTTACAAACAATGGGTATCTACCTAATTCTCCATAAACAGCAGCATTACATGTATTTATTTTAACTTGGAGCAATCGTTTGCAAAATTTTAAATGTATGCGTTCAATGTCATCTGACTTTGTGAAACCCCACACTTCTGAACCATAATTTAATATAGAACCCACAAAGGAGTCAAACAACTGACAGAGTATTTTTGGTTTTAAATCAAAGTCATGACATTTTATCAATAATGTATTCAATGCTTTTAGGGCTTTACCAACCAAATGTTCTTGGTTTAATTTAAAACTTCCAGTATAATTCAACACCGTGCCTAAATAGTTAAAGTTATCAACAACTTCAATATCATTGCCATTGTATGACCATTTTTCATTTTCTTTTCATCCTCCTCTTTTCCGAAATACCATTATTTAAGGTTTTGAAGTGTTAACATTTAGCCCCCAAGCATTGCAGTATACAAAAACAAATATCTAAATATGATTGGACTTCAGCAGGTGACTTGCCTAAAATGGCCATGTCGTCGGCAAATACTAATAAAATCAAAACAATGTCGTCTATACTCAAACCAGAGTTAATGTTATCTTGAAGGTAAAGTTCAAGATCTTCAACAAATAAAGAAAACAAAAATCGGCGACATTAGTCCAACCGCATAACTAAAATAATCTGAATAAGATGAACATGATTTAACACGTGACTTACCATTCGCATACATATCCTTCATTATTCTAAGCATTTTACCTTGTATACCAGACTTAAACATTTTCAACCATAATGCATTGCGGTATATACTATCAAATCATTTTAACAAATCGACGTATATAACATACAGACGTTTATTTTCATTTAAATAATGTTGTACAATTGACATCAATATATAAATAGCATCGATAGTTGAATAACCTTTTCAAAATCCGAACTGCGCATCCGAAATAATAGTGTTTTCATTGCAAAAAGTTTCAATACGCTTGTTTAAAATCGTGGTAAATAATTTTGAGAAGCAACTTACTGAAGTAATCCCTCTATAATTATTAACATCATTAGCAGCACCTTTTTTATGTAAAGGGATTATAACCCCTTCTGTCCATTTATCGGGAAAGAAGCCCGATACAAATATACCGTTAAAAACATCGCACAAATGTGCAGACAAAATGTCACTACATTCAAGAAATATTCATTTAACATGCAATCACTACCCGATGACTTATTTTGCTTTAAACGTTGAATCGCATTGCGAATTTCCTCAACAGATAAAGGTTCGTCAAGTTCTGGAAATACAGAATTTTCTAAATTAAAATCATTATTTAAACAAAAATCTTCTGCTTCATTATTACAAATATCAGACATATTGCTATATTTTCAAAACAAGATGTAAATTCTTCTAAAGATATTTTATTGTTTACAGTCTTATTTTTTTATTTGAAAAATCGCCAAAAGTCTCTTGGTTTATGTTTTCTTAAATTTTCAATCTCAATCATTTTTTGCCTATAACAGCAGGTTTTTCCTTGCAGATTAAGTCCTTATAATACTTTTTACGTTTACATAAATGTTCTCTGTTTATATCTGTTTTACTAGAATTAAAAATACGTAAAGCGTCATGGTAAAATTTTTGTGCTTCATTGCACTCGTGATCAAACCATTCTGCATTCTTCATACAGCTATTTACATGAAAACTAGGATCTGTTTTATGAACACATGTTTTAGAACATAACGGGTCAGCAACACTGCAAATAGTTTCAGTAAATCTATTTAACACTTCATTAATAGACGTTCTACTTGAATAATCAATATGCTGTACAATAGTATTAAAAACAGGTAGCATACAAATAATACCTGAACGAAATTGCCCACGTAACGCATCGTTCCACTAATATTTAACATCGGTGTAAGACTGATACTCAGATGATGCGTTATTACATAACAATGAAAACTGTAACGGGGCGTAATCGCTAAATACGTTAAAATCGTGAACATTAAAATCGGATATGTTTGAAAAGCTGTATTCGTTTGCTAATAAATAGTCAATGACAGAAGAACCGTTATTTGAATAAAAAGTTTGTTTACAGCTATTGCCAACTCTACCATTAACAATACGTAGACATGTGGATTTACATAGATCTAGTAATCTTACTCCATGATTATTTAGTGAACAATCTACTGAGGCCCTAACATCATTATCAGTATTAATTTTATCATGTACAATATAATCACATTTATTTCCAACTCTACTATTGAGATCACCAGTAACAAACACTTTGCCAAATTCAGAAAAATAAGTAATATCATTTTCTAAAATTTCAAATAAATCTACATTAAATGTGTTATAGACTGGAGAATCAATTCCCCAAATATAAGTTCCACAGATATAAAAATCTTCTGAGATATTAAAAAATGTGTGATCTAGTTTAACCCAGGTAATTGTATCATAATGATTTTTAACAATAGCAATTCCATCAAGTAATTCTTCTTTAATATATACAACAATGCCGCCACTATTTCTGCGAGATTTTTAATGTTGGAATTTTCTAAAGAAATTAAAAGACAGGTACCCACTCAAATCGATATCACTACACTTATTCGATCAAGATTCGTACAAAAAACATATATCATAGGAACACAAAATATTAACAAAAGAATGATTACTTTTTTTTACAATTGGACAGCCCATTTACGTTCCACGAGAGAATTGAGATTTCTCCACCGTCGTGCCCCTAATCACCCACTGGTCGCCCGTCGACGTAAAGGGTGTCGTATGAAATCATGGATCGCTTCCCGTTGGATCTGGCCTCTTTCATCTTTGGAAGCAGCTTCCGACGTTTGGCAACCACTTCCGATGGAAATTGTTCAAACACATTGTAGTTGGTACCAGTGAACTGTTTCCACTCGCTACGCACCGACTCCTTGTCTTTGAAAAATGCAAACTTTGCAATTATAGAGCGAGCTTTACCACGCGTATGTTCCCCCGGCGATCTGTGGACCCTCTCGAACTTGATAGAGGCCACCGTTTCCCGTGCGATTTTGAGCGCATCTGTGAGATGTTTTCTAAGAATTGATTCTGTGGTATCAGGTGACTCACTCTCAACTTCCGGCACACCAGTAAAAATTAGATTGTTCCGCATACTTTGCGATTTCATATAAGTAAGATCCTTCCGAAGGCTGTCCCGCTCCCGTTCGAGGTCGTCAATCCTACTTGAGACATGTGCCGAAGCTATGTCCGCCCCCTCAGCTGAGTATTGTAGTTTTGACACGCGCTCATCAACCCTTTTGACGCTGTCTTCAAGGGCCAACCACAGGGTTTTCATGTCCTTTTCCAACACTGCCGTACGTTGGTCCATCTTGTCAAGGCATTGCAATTTATTTTCTACTGAAGTAAGCCGCCCACTTATAACTCCTAATGCACTCATGACGTCCTGTAGCGATGGTTGTGCTCCCGCCATGATGCTGCTCTGTGATGTATTGCAGGATTCGCCGCTGTTTAGAAAAACGCTAATATTGTTCACATCACTATTTTCGTCACCATAAAACACAGAGTTTGTTAGCCCAAGTAAATCACTAACTGAGAACGAAGTGTCCGAAATCTGGATCTCACTGGACGGGCCTCTTTGTTTTGGTATTTTTGTATTGTTCGGATTTAAACTATCATTACCACTACTATTCCGATCTTTTCTTTTATTATTTTTATGACGACCCATCAGGATTGACAACGAAGAATATAAATTCACATAGTTTCCAAATATTTCAAACACTCAAACTTAGTAGCAACTAGCTTCTCTTTTCTTCATGTGATTTGTTTATATATTTCAAACCAGAAGAACAACAAAATCCATAACATTATGAACGCAAAACATGATACCCTATATTCACGGAACAAAACTATGTTTGACAAAATTCAGAATCAAGGTTCCCAATTTTCAAAATTTTTCCAGATCAAATTATTTCCAAGTTCCATCAATTATTTATCTATGAATTAACAACACTTGTATCATCTATATGTAAGGCTATTACAATAAATGGTTGTTAACAGACTGATAAACAATTGAAAAAGTTACATAATCTACAGATTATAGAGCATTGTGCTTTGATTTCATTGTTCAGGGAATAAGAACCAATATCATAATTATGATGTGCAGCTCGCACTCAACATTGCCATAGGCAGATAATACCTAAAAGAGATAACAATTCCAGTTCATGTTATTGACTCTTGATGAAAAATCTGGAAAATGCATAGCAAGCAATGTTTATGCAGTTATTTGCTACTGCTGCTACTGCTGCTGCTACTACTACTACTACTACTGCTACTACTACTACTACTACTGCTGCTACTACTGCTACTACTGCTACTGCAGCTATTCCAGCTACTGCTGCTACTACTGCTACTACTGCTACTGCTGTTACTGCTGCTACTGCTGGTACTGCTGCGACTGCTGCTACTGCTGCTACTACTGCTACTACTGCTACTGCTGCTACTCCTGCTACAGCTCTTATTGCTGCGTCTGTGGCTAGTGCTGCTACAGCTGCTACTCCTGCTGCTGCTGCAGCTGCTGCTGCAGCTGCTGCTGCAGCTGCTTCTGCTGCTACTTCTACTGCTGCTGCTGTTGCTACTGCTGCTACTGCTGCTACTACTATTACTACTACTACTACTACTACTACTACTACTACTACTACTACTACTACTACTACTTCTACTGCTACTACTTCTTCTACTACTGCTACTTCTACGACTGCTACTACTACTACTACTACTGCAACTACTTCTGCTGCTACTTCTGCTACTACTGCTACTGCTGATACTCCTTCTACTGCTGCTACTGCTGTTACTCCTGCTACTGCTGCTAATGCTACTACTGTTGCTACTGCTGCTACTGCTGCTACTGCTGTTGCTGCTACTTCTGCTGCTGCTACTGCTGCTGCTACTGCTGCTGCTGCTGCTGCTTCTACTGCAGTTACTACTACTACTACTACAACTACTAATACTGTTACTACTGCTACTGCTGCTACTGCTACTACTGCTGCAGCTGCTGCTACTGCTGCTGCTGCTGCTGCTACTGCTGCTGCTACTGTTGCTGCTGCTGCTGCTATTATTGCTTCTACTAGATGACGCTATTTTTACTTAAGCTGAAAAAGTTACTATAACACCTTGCTTGCAGATGAAAAAATTACTCCCACACCGGTCGACATACGACACTTGCGCGATATTGACTCGGTATTTCGTATTGAGCGCCGAGAGAATGTCGTGCGTCGAGAGAAGGTCGTGTGATTTTTAGGTTGACAGGCGACTTTCTCGCGATATATCATATTGACTGTCGACTGATTTATCGTGCGTCGAGAGAATGTCGAGTGTCGCGCTCGAAGGTCGACACACGACATTCTCGCGACATTCAAGCGACATTCTCTCGACGCTCAATACGACGCGCGACAAATCAGTCGACAGTCAAGATTGTCTGCGATTTTCTTTTCTAAAACCCAGCGCGATATGCGACACTTAAATATTGATTGTCGCATGATTGTCGCGCGTCGTATTGAGCGTCGAGAGAATGTCGTGTGTCGACCTAGGGGTTTTTAGGTCGACAAGCGACACTTGCGCAATATTGGCTCGATATATCGTATTGAGCGTCGAGAGAATGTCGTGCGTCGAGAGAATGTCGCGTGATTTTAAGGTCAACAGGCGAAATTCTCGCGATATATCATATTGACTGTCGACTGATTTGTCGTGCGTCGAGAGAATTTCGAGTGTCGCGCTCGAAGGTCGACACACGACATTCTCGCGATATTCAAGCGACATTCTATCGACGCTCAATACGACGCGCGACAAATCAGTCGACAGTCAAGATTGTCTGCGATTTTATTTTCTAAAACCCAGCGCGATATGCGACACTCAAATATTGATTGTCGCATGATTGTCGCGCTTCGTATTGAGCGTCGAGAGAATGTCGTGTGTCGACCTAGGGGTTTTTAGGTCGACAAGCGACACTTGCGCGATATTGGCTCGATATATCGTATTTAGCGTCGAGAGAATGTCGTGCGTCGAGAGAATGTCGCGTGATTTTTAGGTCGACAGGCGACATTCTCGCGATATATCATATTGAATGTCGCGCGTCGTATCGTGCGTCGAGAGAATGCCGAGAGAATGTCGAGTGTAGCGCTCGAAGGTCGACACACGACATTCTCGCGACATTCAAGCGACATTCTCTCGACGCTCAATACGACGCGCGACAAATCAGTCGACAGTCAAGATTTTCTTCGCATTTTTTTTCTAAATCCCAGCGCGATATGCGAAACTCAAATATTGATTGTCGCATTATTGTCGCGCGTCGTATCGAGCGTGGAGAGAATGTCGCTTGAATGTCGTGTGTCGACCTCGAAGGTCGACACGCGACACTCAATTTGACTCTATCCGGATTCCGTACTAAGCACTAGTTGTAATGCACCACATGCTGAAGTGTACAAATGCATAATTTCAACATTGCGCTAGGCTATCAACAGCAGTATATACTGATAGGAAGGCATTTATGTACCGGGTATTTTAGATATAAAATAGATAATATATATATAAGTCCTCAAAATGCTTTAATCCAGTAAATTCCTCTTGAAGCATCATAACTTGTGTAAAGCGTATTTGCTGTTTTTTGCTGATGTCTTATATCAGCCCCCCCCCCCGAATTTTGGGCACATGTCCGGTAGAAAATATTTTATCAGTTATTTAGCTATTCGAGTTAATAAAATATTTTACTTCCTGCGTGTGGCCACGTCTGACCCCAGTCAAGATTAAATAACGCATACATGTATTCGAGGACCTCTATATGATGTTTCATATAAAATATAACACTAGGTTATAATGACTTCTTTATTAACATTAAATTTTATTTCATTACATAACATTAACATAATTTTTATTTGGCATAAAATAGCACAAAGCATTCTTAAAGAAGTCGGAAAGTCTATAACAATTCATAAAATTGGTATTAAAAGGAGGTGGTAGAATCTGAGAAGAGTTATTATATGAGATGTAGATATACATCTATTTCATATCTTAGGTACATGAGTACAGACTATTTTATGAATATGTATCTCGTTAAATTGTTTGCTTGTGTTGTAGTTTTTAATACCTTTGAGATTCACCCGATATCGATTCCACTTAACTGTTCGCTTTTCGTCTTGACTGATCCATTGTTAATGTTCAGAAGATAATGTGATTCAGTAGCGTCATGAATGCCACGGCATATGTTTTCACAAGATGGCTGCTGCTCAAAAACAATTCTTGCAGAAATGCTTTTCTTTGCTCGCTTTTTGGGTGGAGATACTTTATACACTGGTGAACGAAATGGTGATCTAATGGGCGTTAGCACAGGTGTAATTTGTTACAAACAAACTCCAGTGTGACATACAGTTGACGAAATGCATTTTGGTGTAACTAATCGTATTGTTTGCGATGTTTTCAAGCGCTTTCTCTTCAAACGATGAAGCGATCAACTTGACTTTTTGCGCATTCTGAAATAAAAAAAAGCTCTATATAACAGACATCTAATTATATCAACTTATTTGATGACATCAATATTTAATCTTTACAAAAATAATTATATATCGATTACCACATATATGCAATTAAGACTAAGATTTACATTTAATATTATATACTACATATATTATTGAAGCTTGACAAACATCACCGCAAGCTCAAAGCTGCCACTGTTTCGAGCCGAGCATTATATTTTAAATAAGCACTCACATGTGCCAAGTATGTAAAAGGAAATGTTAAGTTCATTTCAGTTTTACTGCAAACTACATTTGGTCGTTTTAAATATAAATATGTGAAAAGCCAATGATCTTTCGTCCAAATGACATACCACATGACGTAATCGACTCGATAGTGGAACTCATTGCAGAAACTTTATGACGGGAATGCGTTACTTTCTGCAAAATATTGTTATATTGTTACGTGCAGTGTATTAATATTGACTTGCATTATACATAAGCGCTTTTAAGTTCCAACACATAAATGAAAACAATACCATTTCACTGAACACATATATGAATACTAGAAAAGCAAAAGGGTTCTTTGACAAGATTTAAGAATATTTTACATCGATCCTACCCTATTAATGCTTGGCGTATTGTATATTAAGAAATACAAATGTCAGTATATAAATAACATAAAACGTAAAAAACAAACGTAAAAACAGAAATAGATATAAGTTGAGGAAGAAAATACCGCTCTAAAACAGTTTATAACAGTTTAAATAAAGCGAAAGCACACGCAAAAACAATAACATGTAAATAAATAACGTTACATGTACACATGTCACAGAACAGCTAGCTGGACGTCAAGTTAAATCTCAGAAAGAAGAAAATATAGAATTATCACGTTCGATAGTTAGCGACTAAATCTGTGTCTGTCTGCTACGTTTGCTATATTAATTTGAGGCCATTCCAAAATTTAATAGTATAAAAAATAATTCAGTTTTAATAAATCCCTAGTCTTCGCTTAAATGAATACTTGTTGAATGTGTGTGCGAGAACAATTGCTTAAGCTAACCCGTTAGTATATATTTAATTTGCTTATATATCAGGACTAGTTATTGAATTTTTCGACGATCGTTGAGCGCAATTGCCATGCATGTAAACATAGGATCTGGCACGAGTTGTCATAATATTCCATATTTTACTAAACTCGTCCAGGAAATTCGTTAGTAAGCTCGCCAAAGGTTCGCTTACTAACATAATTCCTGAACTCGTTTAATAAAATATGGTATGATATGACAACGAGTGTCAGATCTTTTTATCACATGCTTTAAATGAGAAAATTAAATAAATATTTACGCAAACATAATGATAAACCTCGAATATTGTTTACATTTCCTGACGTCATTTGGAATGCCTCGGCTTTTACAAAGCAAAATAACAAAACGCGATTGGTAAACAAATGAAAACTGAGCCAACGCAAACACTTTAAAATGTTGCATTACACATGTGTAATAAAAAAATGTAATGGTTGTTTTACATTGGAAACAGTGTTTAGCATGTGATAAAATAACAATATTAAACATTGGATATATATATGAAATGTTTGCTGAATAATAAAATCCCCCCGCGCTTTTGAATGCACATAGTGTGCATACGCTAAAAATATTTGTCATATCTTTCGATATAATTTAACATATATATATTTTGTTAGATGGAAATGACTGTTACGGTTTGTATATAACTAGATTAAATTATGGTGTACGTATTCCATCTTTTATTGCTTGTCGGAGTGTAGCTAAAAACATTTTTGCAGTCCGCATGGGATATCCAGTGACGACACTTTGCGCTTATTTGGAACTGTTCGTTTAAAGAAAGTCTCTTCTTGTCACAAATCCAGTTAAGGCGGAAAGTGTCGTCCCAAACTAGCGTTTTCGGACCGCACATGCAGTAGGCCCAGCTTTCCCAGAACGAGGCTCATATTTTGAATCACGATCTTTCATACTTTACGGGGGCAAAGCGACGGCTTTTACTGTATGTTAATGAACAATACAAATAAAATTGTTCTAAAAGAAATGTTTAAAATAAAAGCCAATTTTATAAACGCGTAGCAAACTACAAATGTTTTATGAAATGCTCATAACGCTATTGATGTCTAGTCTATTCAAGTCGCACGGGTAAATGAAACATCTCTTTTCACCAATTTAACATATTTATCTTGTACTAGATTTAAAAGAAAGTGTGCGACAAGCTTGAATATGCAAGGTGTTCATGGTTGTCTTTATTTTATAAAAAAAAATGTACATAAGCCATTATGAATATTGTGCAGTTGTTTTAAAATTAGTTGTTATGTATATTTTTTGTGGAAACGTATTTGTAAATCATCTGAGTATATATATTTTTGGTTTTAGTCATGTGTTAGTGCCTCTATCTATAAAATTATGACAAAATAAAGAATATTGTACAGAATTGCATGGCAAAAAACATTTAAAATATTTGTCGAATTTAAAAATCTGGAAAAGTAAGACCTCATGTAAAGCGTTATAAACGCCTAAACAACTATATATATAAATAGGCATTTTGTTAAAATATCTGATTTACTAAATGTACATTGGTTTCGGTTCTTGTAGCATTTTTTATATGAAAACAAACGTTTGTATGATATATACGTTGATTTGCCCAACTATGTTGATAGTATTTATTGTTGTACATTATGATTAAAAATGCACAATTTGGGTATACAAGGTAAATTATTAAATATGTATTAGAATTTTAAATGTTGTAATAAGTCGTGTACATCATATTCTTAATACTTAAGTTATGATGTCGGTCTAAGAAGATGGAAGGTAATGTCCCCGAATGTTTTCACTGTTTGTAGAGGATTTGTAAATTCCTCTACAAGATAGCATATGTCTGGCTTAAATATAGACGACATTACCTTAATGCAATTTGTTATTTAAGTATGACACTTCCATTTTAGGCAAATCACTAGGGAATGTGCATAACCATTTAGATAACCTTTACTGGTATTGTAATTCTTGTGGGATCAATATGACTGCCTCAAAAATAAAAGTAGCTCGGCACTGTTATTAACTACACTGGTAGTTTCACTTTAAATCAAGAACAGTTGATTGGAAACGCACGTAATGCTATGAATAATTAAGCTTAATGTAAGCAGTATAATCTTAATCCAAAATTATTTAATCAGTTGTTTGGTTCTTTAGTTGGGTCTATTTGTTGATATGCCTCTGAAATATGGGGCTTTAATAAATCAGAACAGATCGAACTCATTCATTTAACAGTTTAAAAAAGATTGATACATGTAGATATAAACACAGGTTATGCTGCAGTGTATGTTGACTTAGGCAGATATAGCCCGTTGTATGTAAAAAGATATGTACGAATTGTTAAATATTAGTTTAGAAGTGTTAACATTATAAATATTATTATACAAACTGTGTATAGCCAAGCATTTTACACATATTAAAGGATGCAAAAACGGTTTGTATAGCTATGTGCAGCTATTAGTGTATCGTTTGTATGTGAATTTAAATGAAACATCTTTAATCAGGAATGGTTTGGTAATATGAATAGAAATTATATTCTAGATATGTATACAATTTTTAAAACTACTGTTGAAAAAGAATGCTACCTTGATATATTACTCAAAAGTCAACGTTTACACTACGTTTATTCTTTGTAAAGGGCTTCTGCCTTCTCGTTGAGAATTAGTACCGATAGATATTCACGCAGCAATTTCCCTTATGAAGAAACGTTATTGCCTTTGTAGTAATCAACGGGACATAGACGATGAACTCCATTTCATTTGTGTTTGTCCATGCTACCGTTTAATACGTCAAAAATGCATTAGGTCGCTTGAGGTCGCCTTGGCGTATAGGCTATGGTGTCCGCCTAGCGACCGGGAGGTTACGGGATCGATTCCCACTGTGGTGGAGCGTTCTTTAGATCTTCCCCATAGACACCAAATACTGGTTTTAGGCCCAAGAAACGGACTTGAGAGCGTTTCAAATTTGCCTGAGGCTTTCTTTGCAATCGAGCTCAAATAAATAGTTTTTTTTGTGTAAAAATACATTTAATGTGTGTATTACACGAATCCATCTGTTGTTAAGTTCCATAGTTTATTGATATCAACATGTTAATTTAAATCGATAAATGTTTGCAAATATGTAAAAGAAGCCTTCACTATACGAGATTCTATGTTTTCTTTACTCATCATGAAATAAGTCTATGTATCACTTTTCAGTCAGTGATATTCTGTTAATTAATTGATTTTCCGGAGTGCATGCAAATATTATTTCGGGTTAGGATGGGGAAATGTGTAAAACTCCAATTGTTACGTAACATTCGTGTCGACCTTCGGTTAATTATAAAGATAAGAGCCTCAGGGTGTTTAGAAACACAGCATCCTAAGGAAGTAGATAAAGTATCCCACTTAAATCTTTGCCTTAAGTACATACATTAAAACTAGAAAATACTAACAAGAATGTTGCTTATCGCGTTTCTTGAATAAACTTATTCCAATACTCAGTACTTTGACGAAAAAGGAAATACAATCTTAACATAGCAAATAATGGATACAGTTTTCTTTGCATTATGCATGTGAAAAACATATTGAAATGTTTCACATAGTGTTATATTTTAATATCTTCCTACGTTCAACACTTTTTATCTCGAGCATATTATTAAGCTTTTAAGATACAACATCTAATGGATTTAATTTAACTTTAATGACTGGCCGATTGTAGTTCTAAACTTCCTTGTAAATGACTGACCTTTGAACAAGTCCTCATAACTTTTTAAAACGCCTTTATAGTATTTTTTAAATTAAATGCATTGTGAAATGCCAAATATTTCAATAATTCATTAAACATTATAACAAAAGGCAAGTTTCATTTACAATCCATTCTATATTTTTATAGAGTAAATTAGGGAAGAAATATAATGAAATAGAAGGGTTCTGCTTCCTTTATCTTCTAGATTTTATTTGCTGCCGCTCAGCTTTGCTAAACAGAAAAAATCATTTAAAAGTTATTTTATTCAATGAAAATATTTAAGACAAAGATTTTCCCATCAAAATATATGAAGATGTGACCAGATTGGTGTAGGCTTTCAACCCTTACAATCTAAACAGCTCCCCGCACCTTTTGTGGTCCCGGATCTTTGCCTAAACAAAAGATAGGAGCCTCTCTCTGTGAAAAGGGGGTTTAATGCATTTGCGTAAGTGGCGTCCCAGATTAGCCTGTACTGTCCGCACATGCTAATCAGGGACGACACTTTCCGCCTAAACTTGATTTTTGCTAAGAAGAGACTTTCTTGAAACGAAAAATATCCTAAAAGCGGAAAGTGTCGTCCTTTATTAGGCTGTGCGGACTGCACAGGCTAATCTGGGACGACACTTTACGCACATGCATTAAACCCATTTTGCACATAGCAATGTCCATATAATTGTTTACACATGATTTTATTCTTAGAAATTAAGTGAATGTACGTTTCGGAGAGTAAAGAAAATATTTTTTCGCACGCTATTATAGATCACATGGAGAACACATTGTGCTACACATAAAGATTAGTATGTACTGTAGCGCTGATATTTCAAAACTACGTCTTTCCCGCAAGCCAGAACGGGGCAAGTTTTGATTATGTGCATCATGTGATCTGGCGAAATTGCAAACATTGCTCAAATTTTGTTTAAGGGCAGCATCCAAAAGTAATTGTTTAAGGTCTCATCATCACCTTTAAAGTTTTTTTTTAACAATGAAATGTTAGATATTGATAAGATCAACATTTTGACCAAATTTGATTAAGTCTTAGTAAAAATGTGACATTCAGAGTGGTAACATGTTTTGTGTAAGCTTTGACCCAGATTCAAACTATCAGACACCGCTCAGACACTCCTCTGATCCTCTAAACATTTCCTACTATTAAGGGCGTATGCTAATACAGCAAAATTAGAGACCAAATGAATGTGCGTGTAAAAAAAACTATTTTCATACAACACAAATAGATTCTATCGGCCGATGATTGATCCACGTATTAGACAAGCGAGGTATTTGTCTTACCCTTTAAGACCCAGTTTTGCATAACGCGGCTTAAATGGTGTATTGGGCAGAAATAAAAAACACACTATATTTTCTGTCTTTGAAGATTTCTTTAAAGTATGCTTGTTATTGTCAAGCATATGCCTTTTCCGAAATTCGGATGTTAAAAGGTATCTTGCATGTACATGTTTTTCGAGTATTATCGTATTACATTGTTGCTAAAAGTTAATCGAAAAGGAAGTCATTAGTATCAATCTCTGGTTTTAATATCGGTTTAAATGTCTCGTACAACAACATTTAAACAATATGAACTACAATTCGGTGTTACGTTAAATGCATACATGTATGCGTAAAGTGTCGTCCAAGGTTAGTCTGGAATACCCACAGGCGAATCAGGGAAAGCACTTTACGCATAGGCTGCAATTTTCGTAAAACCGGAAAGTGTCGTCCCTGATTAGCATGTTTGGACTGCTTGTACATTAAGAATAGATTTCCCAGAACGCGGCTAAAATGATATCAGCGACAACATCACATGAGTCGCGTTCTGAGAAAACTAGGCATAATGCATGTGCGTAGTGTCGTCCGAGAATAGCCTGTGCAGTCCGCTCAGGCTAATCAGGGACGACACTTTCCGCTTTTATGACTTGTTCGTTTAAATAAAGTCTCTTTTTAGCAAAAATCCAATTTAGGCGGAAAGTTTCGTCCCTGATTAGCCTGTGCGGACTGCACAGGCTAATCTGGGACGACACTTTACGCACATGCATTATGCCCATTTTTCTCATAACGCGTCTCATATTTAAATGGATGCACAAACGCGAACTTCTTTGATATGAGAATGAGTCTTTAATTGTTTTAACCCATTTATGCTTAGTGGACTCTCCCATCCTTCTAAATTGGATCAATTTATTTCCAAAATTAGGGTTGTCTAGTATATTTATTTCTATAATTAGAATATTTCTTCCAGAAATTCCTTTCAGCCAACAGCGCAGACCCTGATGAGACGCCGCATCATGCGGCGTCTCATCTGGGTCTACGCTGTTTGTCAAGGCCTTTGCTCTAGACGCTAGGCATAAATGGGTTAACTAATATTCATTCAATTTAGACTCACGAAAAGACGGTTTCAATTATACTTGCATACTTAAGTAAAAGATTTTAGAAAGACAACACACATGCGTTTTTTATAAAAACATTGTATTTGCATATAAAACAATAAATAACAAAGAGTAACGTCTAGTGCTTCATAACAAGGTTAATATAAACAAGGTACGGGCATGGTTTGTACAGTAACACCCCCGTACACAATTAAAGTAATAAAACAAAAAGACACAGGATTATGTTTCTAAGACACACTTGTGAAAATGAAATTAGATAATACATAGCCAATACAAGAGATTCCAATTTTCCCATTATATCCCATTGTTAAGATCTTAAAATAAATATACAAAGCAGGTTTTCATTATATCTAAATAAGGCTGTTTTTTTTGTTATAAATAGCAATGTCATTCCTTCATTATGCATTTCATTATTTATATGAATTAACGAAGATAATGTTATAATGTAATAAATTGCACAACACCTATATATATATACTATACACGCATCTTATCTTTACTGTTACGCGTAGAAGTTCAGGGGCAGTAAGAAATGGTCTGAAATCTAGTTGATTCTATTGCATAGTCTTCTCCCTTTAAAACGACAATATATGTTAACCCTGATAAATGGTTGAATTTGTCCAACATAATTCAGTGCTGTTTTTCTTAATACAGATATGTGCACATACATATACAGCTTTTAAAATTATACCTTATGTAACATATCAGATGCTCAGATAATACAGTAATGTGTATCTATTTTGCACATACCATTTACAATATTCGATTGCAAGAGTACACCGTGTGCGATTCATAAACTGTTACACTGTTTTTTCTTGTACACATGTATTGCATCTACGAAAATTAATAATTGAAACATATTGCTCTTACGCAAAATGGTGCAATGTATATTTGTAAAGTCACACGAAGAGCTAAAAATAAATGATTTAAAGTAGATTACATACAAGCAGTAACCCGTAAGATTAAGTTTAGTAAAATTTTATTAAGAAAAATAGTTAAATAAAATATATGAGCCTTGTCTGGAAAACTGGGCTTAATACATGGGCGTAAAGTGTGTTCCAGATTAGCCTGTGCAGTCCGCACAGGCTAGTCAGGGACGACCCGTACCGCTTTAGTGGTATTTTTCATTGAAGGTTGTCTCTGCTTGGGGAAAATCAAGTTTAGTTGGAAAGTATCGTCCCTGATGTGCATGTGCGGACTGCACAGGCTTATCTGGGGCGACACTTGTCGCAAATAATTTATGCCCTTTTTCCAAGACCCAAGCTCATATTAAAAATTGTAATTGAGGGCCTTAACAATAATGTAATTAAACTGCCAAACGTTCGTTTCAAAATGATATAATTTCTCTAAACACATTATAGTTTGATCCAGCATTAAATATATATGTATAATTTGATATACAGTCGATTCAACAAGTTAACAACTTTATAAAACTCAACCATTTAATGAAATAATGTCATTGTCAATTTATAAGAAAAAAAAACGACTTAATAATTTTCCGCAAAAGTTCTCATTGGTCATGCAACTTTTAATAATAATTCTTAGTGAATGCTTAATGAATATAAATAAGTATTGCCAATAAGTAATTAATACAAGTTTATACCATTGCATGCTACACCCAAAATAAAGCTGAATCTATTAATTAAACATAAAAACAAAGAATTATCATTTTATAGTCATGGCAAACATTTATAAACATCCCCTTAAGTTACTCTTAAATACAGTCATGACAACTTACTAGAAAGTCTTAGTAAATAAAACCTTTATTACACCGATTACTATCGCTACACTCCCTTAAACATTACATAACAGCTCGATATGTCACGTACGTGCTACCAGTAAATTTTGTGACAGGTATGCGCTACTTTATTTACCTAGGGTATTGCACTTTTAACAGACGTATCGCGTTCGTATCTTAAATTCACAAATCTTTATATCATTATAGTTTAGGAATTATTCTATCGACATATGACCCTGCTCACTCTTAAATACGCGCGTTGGTCTAAAAATGTATGTTAACTTTTATGAAAAGGGCAGACTGTTATATATATGCATTCATAATACCAGAACATTTATCGGTATACCTCAAAATTCAGGTCTTTGCTCCTAATCGAACTACTCAAATAATTCTTTTGCAACATCGCATCTTCTGTCCAAAGCGTAATTTGCTTCGATGGCACAGGGGTAAATTCTCTAACTCATGAGGACGCTAATGTTATCACAACCTAGGGTTCGGTATGCCCGAACGCTGATAAGTCAGCCGTGCTCATAAAATATCATTGTAACCCTTAAACAATTATATTAGAAATTTAATGCGTAAAGATCATTATATTTTAACTGAGCTTTACGCGACAGATCGCATTAAATTCTTACTTTAAATTACTCAAGACCTTCAATATTACCGATATCCTACATATATTTGCAATCAACACAATGACGTATATACATATTTACATATTTTTTTTGAGCGTCTGCCCTAGTGGTATTCTCAATTAACATTACCGTTCTTATTTCCTATTTTCTTTCTTTTACAATTCGGAAAACTATTCTCACAATTTTCAATAATTTTATTTATTCGTCCTCTTTCATTTTCTTTATCATTCTAATAAACAAAATCATCCTTATTTTCTTTATTAGAATAATAACAAAACTGTTTTAAATAATCTATATTCCTAATTTCTTAATTATGTAAATGTAAAATTCTAGGTAAATTCTTTGAATATTTGTATCATCTCCGAGTTTTTTTCTATTATATTAATAAATAAAACCACCGCCAAAGTTTCTTTATTAAAATAATAAACAAAATTATATAAGATATTCTTATTTCCTTGTACGTTTTAATTAAATGGAATTTTACAAAAAATACCAACAATTTAAAATGTATGTGTGCGCACAAAAACGTAAGTTCGTATACAATTCTATATTCTAATCATACCCAATTTATATAAAATTCTTTAAATATTCTCAATTATTTGCTCGACTATAATTTTATTATTTCTATAACTCAGAAAATTCTGTAAATTTCAAATACTTTCTTATTCATTTATTGTATTCTTAATTTCCCGATATTTTATAAAAACTACTGATCAATAAAAACCGTAATGATTTTGATACCTGTATAATTTCTCCGTACATGATTAATTATTTCTTTAACACCTAACTACGCAAAATTCTTTAAAACAATTCTTAAAATTTTTGTTGTCATGACGCCTTTTACTTTTTATTTCTTATTTGATAAAATTTAAGATTAACTCATGTTTGCCATAATTTATGAAAACACTGACCGTTTTTCATGTCGCGTTGTTTTTGTTTTTTTGTTCCGTTGGCCCTGTGATGTCCGTATAGTGTTGTGTGTACTCCGTTTTCCAATGTTTTTCAATGTTCGTCCTGAGTCACGACAACCATAAAATGTACTGTGTAGCGTAATTGCACATTGTTCGTAGGGAACACACAGTAACAAACAAAGTTCATTTCTGTTTTCATCGCGATTTATTTCTGTTGAATATTCTCTAATACAACGCTTGCTAATGTTCGTGAAATACAATCTAACAGCGCGGCGGCCAACAATGTCATCCCGTCAAGAAAATGTGACAACTCTCACCGCAGACTTTCAAATCTAACCGCAGAATTCACTTTCAACAACCTCACAGCATTTTTAATCTGAGGAAAAATAAACATAAAATTAAGATATGTCTTATCCCATTCTTGGTTGGTTAACTGTTCTCTTTCTCCCGATCTTCTAAACCCCCTCTTTGAATAACCCTTGTTGATTTGATGGATCGCTCATGCCTCTACCACATGTAACAGTTGAAGAGGGCAATACACAATTATCACTTTGGGAATAGGAGACCTCATTTCATAAGCATACTTTATCATACAAACAGATGCTCTCTATGGACAACCAACATTGGTAATATGAAACCTAACACTTCTATAATCGATTATGCAAACCCCGATACACATTTGATACACATTCAATCCAAACTTGTATGTTATGTATATCATATCTGAATTATGTATTGGTTTGAAGTAATGTTGACCTACGAGCCAAATTGTTACTCGAGACTAGACCATGTCAACAAATGTTCCCGATAATTGAACTACATTGGAGAAATGAAACCATACTTCCATAATCAATTTTCAAACTTCATTACATACCCCATCCGAAGACATCTGTTATGTTAATTCCTAAATACCCGCAGCATACAGCTACTTTACAAGACGAACTCTCCAACAGTTTGACCACTTTAAACTTTTAACTTCTGTTTACGTATAAGATAGCAATATTGATGTAAACAACCATTAAACATTTTCTTACATATAAGTAATTATAACAGTTACAAATTAATTACTCAAACATATTATTAAAATATTTCCCTATTATTAAATCTATCTGTACTAAAAGTTCTATCATAAGAATAAACAATATGCATATACCGTTATGTCACACACTAAAGTTTTGCCGTTAGGCATAGATTTATTGACAGGTCTGACCTGTGCACATAGTTATTCGTTAAAATGCGTAAATATGACAAGGCAGACTTTATTATATATGCATCCATAGAATTAGAACCATTATCGGCAAATTTCAAAATAATGTCTTGTTCTCTAAATGAACTAATTCCAAAAATCTGATGCAATATGCACCCTTCTACCATGAGTAACATTGATGGTAGGCTTCCACCATACGGAAATGGCAGGCTCTTATAAACCTCTATGTACCCTTATTATGTATATAGAGTTTATTCTAATACAGAAATTTAAAGGGGCCTTTTCACAGTTTATACCATAAATTTACGTGTGGTCTGTTTGTTATTAAATATCTTATAGAAATGAAGATTACGCACTTTTTACCGATACATATCCCATTGTTAGTAGTTAAAAACACCTTTTATAACCGTCTCGTACATCCACCTTATCAGCGGCGAGGAGTTTTCCCGTCTAAAAATAAAAGCGCACTGTACACTAATGTTACATGCTGGTCTAAATTTAAACACGTCACGTGACGTTCTATTCACAACAACAACATCAACAACTATGGCGGAACGTGAGTCGTCAAACGCGGAAGAAGTAAGTAAAAACGTGTTTTATAACGTCCATCTGAAGTGTACGTTGTTGTTTTTTCGATAGCAGGTTAAAATGTTGAATGAATCACATAATTATACGATATTCTTACTTAAATGTATGCATATAAAGCAAACAAAGCGTCAATACTTGACTCGCTTTATTGTTAGAGTTTAGCTACGTCTAGAGACAAAGAAACAACGCCGAGCTTACTTTATAATAACCTCTTGTATTAGCGTGAACAATTATGATTCATCACCAGTTGCAGTAGAGAACTGTTATTTTATTATTTAAAACAATTGTACTTTTTTTTTTACTATTCTCATAATTGACAACTTGAAATTATCAAAAACGCTGAATTATCAAAGTATTTTAGAAAAAAATATGTTTAGATAATTTTGATAGTCATTGCAACGGATGCATGTATCCTTCCTGATTGCTGTAAAAGGCCAATAATATACCAGACATTTTCAGCCTTTTCACATTTAACGAGTCTCCTCAAGATTATATCGTCCCTTATGATGAAGATAACATATATTACAAGAAAATGAATAATAATAATATACTTTTACTTTTTTAACTAGGCTGCAAATGTTGTTACTCAAAGGAGAAGTAAAAGAAAAAGGGTCATACCAAGAAAATCACTGGATTTTGTAACTTTGCAGCAACAGGCAGATGAGGTATGACTGTGTGGCATCATTTTCCTTTTTTTCAGTTTTTATCATTTAACTTGGATAATATATATATATATATATATATATATATATATATATATAATTTATTTATATTTATGTTTGATGTTGCTAAAAAGATACATATTTATGGGATTTGGAAAATAATGTTGAAACAGAACAAAACACAGTTTATCACCTTAATTGTTGCTATACAACACAATACAATATCTGTATCCAAAACAGGATTCATCGACTTCAACTCCTGCAAGTGAAGAGTCAGATAGGCCAGTGGCTGCTGGCAAAGGAAAGAAGAGAGTTTCTGTGGCTTCCAAAGCACGTGGTGGCAAAAGAGGAAGTAGAAAGACAAGGGGGCGATGTTTTGAAGGAGACGAGGAAGAAAGGCTTGTGCTTCTGCATGAGCAGAGGAAAAAACAGGCGGATGTAAGTTTGAATTGTAAACAGTGCTCTAACACTACGTTTTGTGTTAATTAAAATTTTACAAAAAACTCTCAAAGATAATAAAAATGGTTTCATGATCTATTAGTTGTTCTTTATGGCATTTCAACTAACAAGATAATTGTAATCTAATTATTCGAAACATATTGTTTTTGTTTATTTTGTTTACGTGCACAAATATGTTTTCTAGGATACTAGAGTTGCGACACCTTAAGGGTTTCGCGTGATGGAATGAGTGGGAACTAAAAAAATGTGGGTTCGAAAATTTTGGGAAAGAAAATGTGGGAACGAAAAGGCACGACACGACACGATGAGCTGGCTATGACAATACCTCAGGTATTCTCCGAAAACAGCCGAGCGCATATGCATAAGTCAGTGAGTAATACTCAACAAGACTATTGTCAAGCAAATTTGTCCCCTACCGGCTCCGCCATTGTCAGAATTTATTTTATTTTTTTATTTATTGCCATAGAAACCAGAATTTTTGACGTAGGAACAAAATGAAATCACGTGCATAATGTTCTTATTGCCATCTATCCATGTTTCAAGTTTCATGAAAAAATATTAAGAACTTTAAAAGTTATCGCAGGATTCAGAAAAGTGTGACAGACTGACTGACTGACGGACACAGAGCACAAACCATAAATCCCCTCCGGTGAAACCGGATGTGGACTAATAAAAGCTACGCACGGCGTATAAAATCAGAACCACTGGGTCGAATCTGCTGAAACTTGGCCACATTATAGATTATAGTCCAAATTAACAAGCTACAGAATGAGCGTTTTTGGACCAGACAGCGTAAAACATCAACCAATAATGGACAGCACAAAATGGGTAATTTTGTACAAAAAATGTAAACTTTGAGTGGCATTTAATGACCTTTAGACATCAGAAAGTTGCAAATTTTTAATACATGTATTCTGCACACTTCGACTTGTTGTTTTTTTACAAATTTAGAAGCATCTATGCTTGGGATGTATAAACCCTGTTATTCAGTGTCAAATTTGGCCAAAAATCACAATACAATCCCAAAAATGGCTAAGCAGCAATAAGCATTTTTATGTAGGATCTTCACACGGTAAAATTGTTTGTGCCCAAATAATAATACATGTAGATGAATGCATATTAGGCTTCAATGTTGCTTATACTATGACTACTGGTTCATATGATGCCATATGATGCCATATGATGCCATTTTTCGGCGTTAGCTGAATAAGCCAGCTTTTCACCCTGACTTGACCTTTGTAAGTGTCCAATAATACTCAAATAAAATTTCCCGCGGCTAGGTACGAATGAATACACTTCATTTATTCCATTGGCTGATTTGAGTATAACACCATAACATTGGAAACATATCCGCGTCTTTGTAACACTGTTTTACTGCATGAAACAATTGTATCTCTAATGAAAAGGCTCAATAGATAGAACAGTTTTACAATCAATTTTCGACATAAATACAGTTTGTGCGTTCACCTTTTATTTTCAGAGAATTACCAGCGCAAAAGCGTTTATACTAGTAGCTATGTTGTCATATTTAGTACTTACTTGCATTGCATTTCAACCCGCGAGGTTTCGGGTCAACTCCCGGCCATTTGTGAAAGTCAGAGTTTATATACAGTTCATCACCGGAGTTCGCAGAAGGGTTTGCGATCATTGTGTTACACCGGTCTTACTGACAATAACGTACTGACTGTAATGCATTGTATTCCAATCCGCAAGGTATCAAGGTCAGTTTGCGGTCAGTTGCAGAAATCTTTATATAAACGCCGTCTCGTAAACTTTGTGCACTTGAAGTCTGTTTTGATCAGAAAGATACTAAATAAAGATATTCGGCGATATTATTGTGGTACATGTATGTCAATCATCGATTTTTAATATGGTTTTAACATTTGCATGATAAGGACCAATTTTGATAAAAATAATTAGAAATATTTATCCATTTAGACCAGTTTATTAAGAATGAGCACAATAATTCACTATACTATAATTATGCAATTAAATAAGATTCGAGTATTGCCGGCTGACCTATATGCAATCGTTTATTTTCATGTTTCTTGTGTTTTTCTATTCTGTAAATATAGATATCTGAGTAATAATATCACATAAAGCAAAATAAGCCACGAAATCTGGCGCAACACCCCGTAATTGATTTGCTTATGATGTAGCTAAGAACTGCGCAGAAAAAAGGCATCCGCTACTTTTTATCTAATAGAGATAACTTTTGATCGTTCATAAACATCGACCACAATCAACGCCGTATATCTTTTTAAAAGATATTTCTTGTTTAAAATATCTATGCCGAATTTAATGAAAAAGACTTGAAAATGTGTGTCGCCAGGTACCAAGTAAGAAAAAAATCAGCATTTTTATGTAGGGTCTTCACACAGTAACATTATTTGTGCCCAAGTAATAATAGATGAATGCATATTAGGCTTCAATGTTGCTTATACTATGACTACTGGTTCATACGATGCCAATTTTATAAATATCTATGCCAAATTTAATGAAATAGACTTGAAAATGTGTGTCGCCAGGTACCAAGTAAGAAAAAAATCAGCATTTTTATGTAGGATCTTCACACAGTAAAATTATTTGTGCCCAAGTAATAATAGATGAATGCATATTAGGCTTCAATGTTGCTTATAGTTAACTTATACTATGACGACATGTTCATACAATGCCATTTTTATTAATAAATATGCCAAATTTAATGAAATAGAATTGAAAATGTGTGTCGCCAGGTACCAAGTAAGAAAAAAATCAGCATTTTTATGTAGGGTCTTCACATGGTAAAATTATTTGTGCACAAATAATAATAGATGAATGCATATTAGGCTTCAATGTTGCTTATACTATGACTACTGGTTCATACGATGCCATTTTTAAAAATATCTATGCAAAATTTAATGAAATAGACTTGAAAATGTGTGTCGCCAGGTACCAAGTAAGAAAAAAATCAGCATTTTTATGTAGGGTCTTCACACGGTAAAATTATTTGTTCCCAAATAATAATAGATGAATGCATATTAGGCTTCAATGTTGCTTATTCTATGACGACATGTTCATACAATGCCATTTTTATTAATATATATGCCAAATTTAATGAAATAGAATTGAAAATGTGTGTCGCCAGGTACCAAGTAAGAACAAAATCAGCATTTTTATGTAGGGTCTTCACATGGTAAAATAATTTGTGCCAAAAATAATAATAGATGAATGCATATTAGGCTTCAATGTTGCTTATACTATGACTACTGGTTCATACGATGCCATTTTTAAAAATATCTATGCCAAATTTAATGAAATAAGACTTGAAAATGTGTGTCGCCAGGTACCAAGTAAGAAAAAAATCAGCATTTTTATGTAAGGTTTTCACACGGTAAAATTATTTGTGCCCAAATAATAATAGATGAATGCATATTAGGCTTCAATGTTGCTTATACCATGACTACTGGTTCATGCGATGCCATTTTTATATAATAATAAAATATAACAAATAATCCAACATGAGACAAAATGTCAAAATAAAGATTATTAAAATAACATCTTTATAGCACAACTTGAACAAATTACAAATTAGACAGGCACACAATATCATTATAAAAAATATGATAGTGATATGAAATGGCCGTAAAAACTTTAAATAAAAAATAATTACGAATTTGTTTAAACTGAAAACTTTTTTAAAATAGACTTTTTTTCTCCTCAATTATTAATAGTGATAGCTGTTTTTGCACAAATTATAGGAATTCGCGATGCAAATGGTCAATGTTTTAAAAAGCGTGCAACTTATTTTTTCACATTTCACAACAGTTAGCGACTAATGCTGATGTTGTTACGCTGAGTGGCATATGGTTGCTGATGTCGTTACTGAGACTCATATTTTCACAAATTTGAACAATGGTCAATTAATTATTTTCACAATGTTCAACAGTCACAACACATTTGTTCACAATTTTGAAAGGTGTGCAACTTATTTTTCCATAATTGTCAAGTTTGCGAGGCTCATTTTAAAAAATCTTTAACATTGCACGACTCATATTTCACAATTTTCAACATTGCGAGACACTTGTTTTCACAATTTTTAAAAGTTTGCTACTGATATTTTAGGAATTTTAAACAATGCGCGACAATTTTTTTCACAATGTTAAATAGTCACCACCAATTTTTCTCACTTTGATCATTGCGCGACTCCTTTTACCACAATATGTGCGCCTAATGTTTTCACAAAATGAGGCGGCAGAGGTTGCTGCACAAAGATAAAAAAGCCCACTGCCATAAATTTTATCCAAAAAATAGCAACATGGCTTATTGGAGCTAAACAACCCTTTCTACATGTTCTTTCAACAAGCACACAGACCAATGTCAATGACCGTAGGACTACTGGCACTGACCGTTGGTTCATCAGCATGAAAAATGGGTGTCAAAAATAGCACAAATAATGTAAAATGTGTTATATGCATGTATAACGATGAAACTTACCAACCACTCGACCAGGAAACATCTCTGTTGCAGACTATGTGGGATTCGGGATTCTCTCCCACTGGTATCATATGCAGATCGGTGGTCACAAGAACGTACACAACATCATTAATGTCAGCAATATATATCTCCAACTTCAAACACACAGCTTGCAAAATCGCTGAATATTGCACAAAAGCAGCTTCGTTACAAACTTCCAGCAACTCGAAATCCACAAGCAGTCTCGTTCCCCACCCACTTTGACTTCGTAGCGAAGGCATGTTTTTTTTGGGGAAACCGTTAACATCTCACAACTAAACGTATACTACGGAGATTGACAAGTTGAAAAATAAATTACTGTTATCACTTCCAATTTGCGCACTACGTTAAACTCCAGTTCAATTTTGTCTTTATTGTTGAAATGTTACTCTACACATTCGCTTTGAAAATAGCGGTTGGCGTGTTGTTGGAAGTACATGTACATGTCGAATGTGTTAATGTAAAAACTATTGGTATTGTGTTTTTAGTGCAGACATTGTATTTAAGTTTCGATTTCTAGCTTAAATTTATATATTTTGTTAAATAATTTGCGTTTTAATGTGATTGTTTGTTGCTTACTTGCGAACTATTTTTTATGTGTAAATATGCATAGACGCTAGTGGATATGTAATCAGGTTACCATATTTACAACAATAAAATTTAACGGTTGTTTGTTTTTGTTTGTTTTGTTAATATTTTCTAAAACGTATGTTAAACGCAAGATGAAATTATTAATTAATTTTGGAATAAAATCGCATTATGTATTATTTAAAATCAATTTTGAATTGCCTAGCGCGTGAATTGTCTCCTGGGGTGAATCGGCTTCCGGCGAGAACTCATTTTACAATAAAAACCCACCACTTTTTCGTGATTTAATCAAAACTTGATTTTTTTCCAGGTATAACGCCTACGCCAACAGGTAGATCGCATTCTTCTTCATATACATGTCAAATTTCAGCAAAAGTTACCGACCAGTATTCAAGACTCCCAAATCGCGACTATATGCACCAACTTAACGAAACTTAGCCCCCTTTATCATTCGTTCGAATGAACGTCATCAATGATGACGTCCAATACATCACTCATTCCATATGATAAACCGCCTTAGCTCTCAAGAAGCAAAGGAGCTCTTGAAGGAAATTGCTGCCAGACAGCCAGCAATAATACTGGATGTGGCAGCAATGCTGTCTGCCAGACAGCCGGTTGAAGACCAGCCTGGACCATCTGCAGACCAACCATCTTGGTGTGTTTGTAGACATTGTCCTATGATGGACCGCGACCAAGACAAGATTTGTTGTGGCATGGCCCCACAATACTGCGATAGCCAGAGACCGGTATGTTTTTATTTATTTACGTCTTCTCCATTTTTCATCCATATTTTCCTGTTTGACAGGTTAACAGTATTTATATTTTACATGCACAAATATAATATGTAATATCAACATCAATGTGAAAAATACCCATGCAATTGTATCAACTTAATATCAAAAGCAGAGGAGAGTTAACCGGCTTAGTGTAAAAACAGTATCGATCATGTTCTGCACTTAAAAAAAAGTTGACAATACATATCGTTATATGAACATTTATCAAGGTGTAGAGTGTTTTATTGTGCGGCATTTTTCAGGAAATGGGGTTAGTGATCACTGATCCGCTTACCCTCCACATCCAACAAACGTATAGAAATGATGTGTTTGCCCATCAGGCGGTGGATGTGGAGGACACAAATCGTTCGTTTCGCCATGCTGCCTATCGCCAGTGTGTACTCTGGATTCATGGACGCCTTCAACGGGATGACCGCAGAACTGTACCTGCATGCTGTGTGAAGGTGGTCCGTGCCAAGTTTCCGAGTCTTACTGGCAACTATACAGGGTTTATTCCCGGACGAGGAGTAGGATGGTGACAATAATATCGAGAGTGTTTGCATAGATATATTGCAATGGACCCTTTTGATTGCATATGGTACCTTCACTCACAATGATCAATCAAGCACAAGTAATACTTTCTTTAGTAAATGACATGAGCTTATTTCTTGCAATTTAGTTTACATAATGAGAACATTGAGTCTACCAAATGTACTGATTTATTAATTATTTATGTACAATTATGTTTTTTGTTTTTGTCAGAAATATTACATGTGCATATTATCTGTATTTCAATTACAAGCAGATCTTTAAGCGCCTCATTTCTTTATCCAGTAACAATATTTTAAGCATGTTAAACTTAAAATAAATATTCTTCCTGTGCATTTCATGAATAATCTCTACAAATAGAACTGATTTTCCTGCGCCTTCCATCAAGTAAAACCATTTTACTAAGTCTTCAACAATCATTAAATAAGTACATCTAAAGAAAATATAGTCTTTCTTTTTAACCTTGATGCAGTTACTGATTTTTCTGTTTTCATTAATGCATATTTCTGAATGCATGTTTTTGAACTTACATGTTATTATAATGTGGTGTTTTGTTATATAATAATAAATCAGAGTTTAACAACCAGCTTCTCATTTCTTTATGTCTTTTATTTATATATTTTGACCAATAATTACAACACAAAATCATAACATAATACACTCAAAACAATAACTATTGTCAAGGGAAAATAGGATAAATAAAGTTTTCTCTTCCGAACTATTTTCCGGATTAAAAAAAACACAACAAACTTTAATCTCCATTTGTTATTTATCTTTGAATGAACAACACTGTATTGTCTGTAGTTACCGCTATAAGTTTTAAATCTTACAATGAAAGCTTTATTGCATCAGAAGCTTAAGGATTATTGAAACGCTATAAAGTCTGATTTCTGGGTAGAACCAGTACTTTGTGTCTATGGCAGAGATCTAAAGAACGCTCCCAAAGTGGCAATTGAACCCGTGACCTCTTGCTTGCTTAGGAGACACATCATCCCATCGCGGCTTATTTTTATCATCTCTATGTAAGACTATTAATGACTCCAGCTTAAATGTTTATGCTCACAATAAATGGTTGTTTATCTGCTGATAAACAATGTAAAAAACAGTATCTACATAACGCATTATGCTTTAATGTCATTATTTATGGAAAACTCCGTCTGTGTAGACAAGTAATAACAAGGGCTGTTTGTAAAACATACATGCCCCCATATGGGCTGTCAGTTTCATGATCCTAGGCGTAAGCGTTCTTCAGTTATCTTCAGAAACAATCTGGTGGAAGGAACAACGGACGGACCGACCGACATGTGCAAAACAATATACCCCCTTTCTTCGAAGGGGGGCATACATATAATTTGAAACTGGCACTCATAATTGACTATGACAGCTGAAGAGTATGCAATTCATGTTCATAGTTATGACTCGTGACCAAAAGTCCTGAAAACACTAAACAATATTTGACCAAGAGTCTCGCATACAAACTTTACACAACTCACGAAAATATATACACTTGAACTATACAAACATTATCATGGAAACAGGTACCCTTTATTGACAGTAAAGCATCGCTTAAGATAATATCTAAATTTGAAGATACTTATTTATTTTTTTTGTTTATTGATCAGTAAATGATACTATTTTAATGGAGTATGCAATCTGAATGTAGAATTATTATTTAACTGCTGTACTTGTCTGGTTGAGGACTGTTGTCCGAGCTGTTCATAGTATTGCTCACAATGTTAATTCATTTCTTTGTTTAACATTAGTATCTAGTAACACTAGTATTAAATAATTATAACAGAAACATAATGCTTCATATTAAGTCACATCATCTACTGACAATACAAACTCAGCAGCCAGGGTTACTAATCTTTCAAGCTCACATATTAACACTGATGCCAAATCACAAAATGTCCTTTGATTTCTGAAAGCTAATCAGCAAATTTTTTGCTCGCTTGCTTGACCTTGATCCTGGATCTCTTGGTTTCCCGCAGCTCGGCTGTTGGTGGAGGTGGACATTGGGCGATTGTCGAGGCAATTTTCTTAGGATCATCTGGATCAACACGGAACTTCGATCTCAGTGGATTTTCCTTGTTTATCTGAATATACTCCATGCAAATCCTTGAAAGCAAGCCTGGGATGTACTTGTATTGCTTCTTTTCTTTAACAGGTACCACCGTCCAGTTGTTAGCTGCCTTGGAATGCACACGCCTTACTCTAGAAATGTAAACATTTGTAATTTGGAAAATGTCTATAAAATTTATAACGACAACAATTTTTAAAAATGTTCAGCAATATTACGGAATTTATTCTTATGATGCAAATAAGTTTACCTACCATTCAGTTAACCTTCTTATATAATCTGTATAAACTGATGTTCCAGTACTAAGCTTTTTATAATATAAACAAGATGTGTTTGTGAAACACAATGTCCCCCTATATGATGTTTGACATTGTAGGATGACCTTGACCTTGTGAAGGATGACCTTGACCTTTCACCACTCGAAATGTGCAGCTCCATGAGATACACATGCATGCCAAATATCAAGTTGCTATCTTCAATATTGCAAAAGTATTCATAAAATAAGCGATTTGGGTCACATATATTTGACCTCTGACCTTGAAGGATGACCTTGACCTTTCACCACTCAAAATGTGCAGCTCCATGAGATGCACATGCATGCCAAATACCAAGTTGCTATCTTCAATATTGCAAAAGTATTCATAAAATGAGCGATTTTGGCCACATATAATTGACCTCTGACCTTGAAGGATGACATTGACCTTGCCCTTTCACCACTCAAAATGTGCAGCTCCATGAGATACACATGCATGCCAAATATCAAGTTGCTATCTTCAATATTGCAAAAGTATTAATAAAATGAGCGATTTTGGCCACATATATTTGACCTCTGACCTTGAAGGATGACCTTGACCTTTCACCACTCAAAATGTGCAGCTTCATGAGATACACATGCATGCCAAATATGAAGTTGCTATCTTCAATATAGCAAAAGTTATTGCAAAATGTTTAAGTTGGCGCAAACAGACAGACCAACAGACAGGGCAAAAACAATATGTACCCCACTACTATTACGATTTAATTTATTAAACTATATGTTTGTCCCCTGCGGTTGGCATTAGTTTATAATAGAAAATAAATTTAAACTTCTTAAAATGGTCAGTATACCTTGTCTTGCCATCTTTGTCAACCAGTGTTTGTCTATCAACGTGGTGCGTATAATCGATTGCTGCTAGTTGACATCTGCACTTGTATCCTGCATAACTGCAAGAAAAAAAGAAAATGAAAAAAAAAACACTATCGTATAAATTTGAAAAAAATATATAAATGGATTTTAATTTTGAATGAATAGATATGATACATTTGCAAGCTTTACTTATAGTGCACAAAACAATCGGCAACACCATTACATGCTATGTCATGCTACAAAACCAGACTTATTACAAGAAAATATGCCCCCCAAACAACCATTAATTTCCTTGTTATATTGTGATCTTACTAATGTAATAAACACCCAAATTGTTGTTACTAATGTAATAAACACCCAAATTGGACATACCCAAAAGCATTTCTTTTTGGTGCATACATCAGCAAATGGTTATTGAACATCTCCAGTTCTGATGTTGTTCTGCAAAAAACAAAATGTGATAACACTGAAAATACAATCATCATGTGTTATGGGTTGTAAACGCGCCCCAGGCGGATGAATATATAATTGGCTTTTTCCGTCTGTCTGTCATTCCGTCTGTCATAAACCTGTTCATTGCTTTATCTAAGAAACTATATACGGCATTAACATGAAATGTCATGGGTGTAACGATATCAATGAAAAGAAGTGTTATACACATGAACAATAACTTACACTTTCATAAATACGAGTTATTGCCGTTTTTTGTGAGTGAATAATGTAACTTAACATTGCTATATCTAAGATACCATAGCAGACTTCAGCATAAAACTTCACGGGTGAATTCATATCACTGTGGAGGAGTGTTTGTTTTGTGTGTGTGTATTGGGTAACGGTTCAGGGCCATAGCTCATTTATGCGAAGAAAAGATATTAATGAGGCAAAATAGTAATGCATAAAAACAATTACCCTAAACTTAGTTTTTAATGATTATACATATATCAAGGGATTTGCAATTGACAGGGAGGAACATTGAATTGATACGATTGATCTTTACAAATTATTTTAAACAACATTGCCTGTTCACACATTGTATATTTCATTTTTGTACTAGATTCAAATTTATTATTGAGAATTGACATCTTACTGGCATGTGACGTAGTATGGAAAGGTCTTCAGCAGTCTGGGTTCCATCACAGTCTTTTGTAGATCCTTGACAGCCATGCTTGCGGGTTTAAGCCATTGTTTTTCTTCAAGATCCCGCTCGTCCTCAACTATCGGCTCATGATCGCACTGCCCGAGAGCCCACGTATGTCTGTTCGTCACATGATTGATAACTGACAACCATTTTGTCTGTAATATAACAAAAATTAGACATGTCACAGTTATACACCAATCTCTCCATAGCATGTTCACAAAAGGGTATAGGTGTAAGCAACATTTCGTTTTGAAGTATGGTAGTAGCATGTACATACAATGTTGGGCATAGTTCTAAATGAAAATATTTGATGAATTGGTTAATCCATTTTCTACTAAATATTCAGAAAATAAAGTTACTTTTTAAATACTACAGCAAGTATACACCTTGTGATTGAAACCCAGATACATCAAATCATCGATGGAGTTTGAAATTATCAAAATATTATAAGATTATATTCTTTCCACAAAAATACTGGCAGGCTTTGTTTCTGCAAGTGTTTCACCTTTTTCAAAAGTACTAAAGTGATGAACAATCTCTACAAAAATATGTGGCAAGTCACCAACCATGATCAGGACATATATAGCCGCGTGCACTTACAATTGACCTTGCTAGCCTGGTCATATTACAGACAGATGATAATGAACCCATTTGGCATTTATGCCTAACGGCTAGAAAAAAGGCCTTGATAAACAGCGAAGACCCAGATGAGACGACGCATGATGCGGCGTCTCATCAGGGTCTGCGCTGTTTGCTTAAAGGAATTGCTCTACGAAATATTCTAAATATAGAAATAAATATACAAGACATCCCTAAATTTGGAAATAAATTGATCCAATTAAGAAGGATGGGAGAATCCACTAGGCAAAAATCTGTTAAGACCAAGACAACTACGCTGCGCAAGAGGTCAAATTTTGAACAGAGTGGTAACCTTATTGCTTCTGATTGAAATATACAAATAGAGTGGTTTTAAAAACCTTCATTTCCAATGCATTGCCACCACAGGTTTCTGCACTATGAAAGAAGTGGTTTGTGATGTCCTTCAGCCATGGCTTTAATGCTTCGTTACCTTTTGCCAGGGCAATCTACAATAGATTTTAATTAAATCATTAAAAAATAAAATAACAGCACAACTCTAAATAGATCATTGCATGACAAAATGTTGTCGGACATATCTACTCTGGATGATGATGTATGTCAAGTTTCAATTGCTTGAAATTCGGAAAAAAAATCACTTGAAAAACAAATCACATTATCTGCTGTCAAAGCGATCAAGCTATCCATAGAGTGACTCCCAAACTCAATTTGCATGTTTATAATCAATAATTGGCAAAATGACAACTGTTTTAGATTTTTTTAAATTAATTTTATAATAGGAAGACAGCTATGTTTGCAAACATTTTTTTAAACTAGTAGGTTACATACAAGAATCCCTTCTTACACTGCTCAGTTTCTTTCCCAAGTTCTTTGCCCCATGCCACATGTCATAACTGTGCCGGGTCTTTGGATAGGACTTTCCTGAAAATATACATAACATTACATATGTAAGGCATAAACAAATGTGGATTCCTTTCTATATTTATATTGTAGTATTGTTTTAACCTTAGTGTCATTTGCAAGAGTAAGGTGATCTAAATAGTCCCTTATTACAATTTCAGACAGGTTTTAGACAATGATTAACATAATGAACATATATTTTCAATTGTAACATGTTTTAGGCATCTTTTTCTACTTGTTCGATTTCTATCCCTGTAGTTTCAAATTTACCTTAACTGAGTCCACTTCTTTTGTTTGTATAAACTAATGGTAAAAACTCAGAAGTGCCTTTCCTATTAGGATGGTAATCAAACTTGACTTACATTTTACAGAAAGAAACTTATCTAGAATGTTAATTAAAGATCTGGTGAAAATTCCATGAGTAAAGATACTGGAAACTGCGAATCCAACAGTTTTTCTATAAGTAATAGGCAATAACTCTGAAGTGCCATGTATGTTGGATGGTTATTCATTTTATGTCGGCAAACATTTCCCACTAGTTTGATTCAGTTTAAATGAAAACTATATGACTAAGAGAGTAAAATAATTCATTTGCCACCTGCCATGGGTGTTTCCATAAGACGTCCCGTCAAGACCGTCGTATAACCAACAAAAACTGACAGTCAACATCAATTTTGAGCTTAAATAAGTTAACATACTGAAATCGTCTTACTCATGATAGCCGAAATCTGTGGGTGAGCATCTGTAACAATCTCTTTCAGTTCAATACCATCTGCTTGCAGAGTTGCCATGGCCTTAGCAAAGCCCTTTGCCTCCATCAGACCAGACTTCAAGTCAGTTTCCCTCTTATCGACAACTTCTAGGGCAAAAATTTTCTTGTCTTCCTGGTTCATAACAGTGTATGTGCAGTACTTGGCACAATATCCGGGACTGTCCATCCGCCCATCTCCTAATGAAATTCATAAAAAACAATAAAATACTCAATACAATACATCAAAGACAAACTAAAGAAATATTAATAATAATAAAATAATAATAATTATACATTTATATGCCGTGAAATCCTCACAAACAGAGCTGTTGCATTTAGACTTGATAACAAAATCAATTAATCTTTCTTGTATCATTTTGATGTAAATGTTTCCAATCAGCTAACTGAAAATCATGTATATACAGACGTTTTTTTGCAAGGTAATTATTTTATTCCACGTGCCAATACCATTTAACAATTATGAAGACAATTGATTTCAGTACTTTGACCCACTGAAAGTTTCAAATACTGTCATTTTACTCCTTGTTTTTGTAATCTATTGAAATGGATGAAAGTCGCGTAGTCCTCAAAACTTCATTTAAGTCAATAACTTGCTGTGACTCAGTGCTTTTTATACACAAAAACAAAAGGGGGTTAAAAATACCTCAGACGTCACTTTTAACAACACAATTAGTGAGTGATATAACAATTACCTGACACAACAATGCTCACAGCACGGTGTTCCTCTGCAACACTTGCCCTCAGATCTGACCAGTACTGGTTTACTACTGGTACTGCATATTTGTTTTGCACCCTATGAAATGAAGTTTGGCTTGGAAATTTCAGACCAAGGAACTTCACAAACAAGCGAACTTTTTCATAATTGTTGCCAGAGAGCAGAATGGAGGCTGAGGCTTGGAAGTTATTGATAAACATTCCATTTGGTAGAACTGCAGAGCTCTGCCATCTGTGTAGAACATGCCCGTCTTCACAAGTCTAAAGATACAAAAAACAACAAAGACAAAAAAATTAAACGCTGCTAGAAATTGTTTTTTTTAATAATGATCATTGTAATTCATATTTACGAAACTATGAACATTACAATTTTTAAAGGACCTTTTTAGTCAACAATCAGGAATTCATACAAATGAGGTTAACATATGTTTTATTTTGATTTAATACTGACATGGCCATGTAAATTACTTAAACTCTTTACTTTGAAAATTGGAACAAAAAATCTTCTAAGATACTAAAGATTCACAGTTAGAATTGATGGCATGCAAATAGTCTTCCAGGCAAAGATGTTTACATTTTAATTTTATAATAACAAATAACAAATTAACATGTTTTAAATAAGTTTCTTACCCAAATGACAATGATAGTACACCCAACAGTCTTTGTTCTATGAGTGGCAGTCTTCCCACACTTGGAACAGTGCTTGAACGGCAGCATATCGAGAAGCTGGTTGAGGCAGTGTCTGCTCACGATATAATTATCCTCAATCATGTCCTCCTCTGTCACCTCATCTAGAGGTTTTTCAGAACCGATTACTTGAGAATCATCCTCAAAGTCATCGTCACAGTCTATGTCAAACACTGCGTCAACAACACCAGCCTCATCAACTGCCTCATCATCTGACTGACTACAAAGATAAGAATGAAAAAAAAATACATAAAATACTGAGAAAGTTGAAGTAGTTTTAAATAAATGAACTTTTGTTGAATAACAATTCATTGGTAAAGAATTTTTTTTTTACCAAGACAGATCATAAAAGTCTACTTACACAATTGATAAGTCAAAGTCAGTTGGATGATAAGTGGGATCATCTGGATCGTAGTCCGGATCATATATGTCTTCCATGCCGGAGCTTGGCCAATCAACTTCCACCCTGAAAAATAATTTCTTACATGAAAAAAATGCATACATAAACTGAAATTTCTTAATATTAAAGCCAGTTGACAACAAGTCTTTGAAATATATTAAACACAAATTTGTTTACGTCTAGTTTAAAATTGTTCATTAAAATGTGTCTTCACTAAAACTGTGCTTGCGAGTTTACACTAAAATAAGAATCATAGCACATACCGAGCAGTTCTTTTGGACACTTCTTTTCTTTCTGTTGCCCTGCAATAATCAAATTCAGTCATGTTTTATTCTTATCAATATCTACGATCATTACTATATTTTGTATGACATATAAATACATAACAGTTTGAAGTAAAAAAAAAACAAAAAAAATTCAAAAGTTTTGTTAAACAAGTACAATTGGGCAGTTACTTTCCTCATAAAAAATTTACAAAAAATAATTGTCAGGGGTCATTAACAAAATTGTATTATGCTAATTGTATTTGTCAACATAGTGTATACATTTGTTTTGTTTGGTTGTTCCATAAAAATCTCTCTTAGTATAAAAGCTAAAAAAAAACAATAATTTTCACTAGATCCTTTATATAGTTTCAAAAAAATGTCTTACTTTTCAACTATTTTGACCTTGGTTGGTTTGTCTGGAGCAGTTGTACTTTTCCTTTTGAAGCTTATACCTGATGGCCCAGCCACTCTGAAAATTAAAAGCATTACAAATTACTTTTTTGTTTCTGTTTTAAATAAACAAGAAATCAAAGTTTCCCAATAAGTATTTGAAGTTTTTAGCAGGTTGAGCACCTATTAAACTATGTAAAATCAATTTGGTTAACATCCATGTTGATGATCAGATTCTATATAACTTGGACACACAATATTCTAGCCAAAATCTGGTTTATTTGCAAAGGTAAACATTATCATATAAACACAAACGGCAATGTGACGATTTAATTACCAATCTATCATATCATAATCTTTTTTAGTTTCCAGTAAAAAGAAGCAAAATTTGAAACATAACCAAGGAATGAATTCAAGTATACTAAGACAAGGTAGTTTGCATACTCAAAGTCTGATATGCCCCCTCCAATTCCTGACAGTTCACCAGGTGTGTCGCTTCCTTCTGACAAAGAAGATAGGCCAGGATCTGGTGGCACCTGATGACTGTGACCGTGCATGGGTGTCGAGCTTTCTGTACCCACACTGTGCTTGACAGTCAAACTTTCAATGGTTGGGCCAGCATGTGTTTCCAAATAGCTTCAGAAAAGAAGGGTTATTATTTAATGACTACTGATTGCATAATATAATACATTATACAATAAACACACATACATACAAATATATTTTTTAACTTATATATGGCCTAAAGAAGAAATTAATTATTAAGCATTAAAATACGTGTATTTCGTGGCTATTTTTCAATATTACAGAATACATTTGACAAGAATCAATAACTTATATATAAAGTATGATGTTGCGTGATATTTCAATATGAAGAAATATTTTATGTTTCATTTGTCTCCTGACGGAGTGTGCTTTACAACAAATTCATCAAATTGTGGTACGTATATCTAGAAACACGAACGCTTGTTTTTCGATCGCACAAGGAACACATTATACTATCAATAATTGTGTTATTACGGTGCAGAGCAAATACTTCATCAAATCAGAGACGTAGATTACATAACACGTTTGAACTTACCATTCGATAAGTGTTTTGGCCACAACACAGTCTTCATCTGTTCCAAGGATGCTTTTGAGATTATTCCATCGGTCAGTCTCATCGCCAAGATTAATAAATTTCGAGCGAAACCGCTGAAATCGGGCCTTTGATGCTCTTTTTTTGGCACTTTCCGTAACAGATTTTGTGCGAGGCATTGTTCATTTTGTTTGTAAACAATAAGAGGAAGTGGGTTGCGCGCATGCGCGTACTACATGATTGTATATTATCAACATATCTATACGATGAAAATAAATAACTATCGGAGCTTTACAATTTCTGTTTAAATTTGAAAAACTTGCCAAGCTTCACTTACAATTCACTCAGTATTTATTTATTTGTTGTTGTTGTTTTGGTTGTTGTTGTATGCGAGCTGGGATTCCGTGGGATTCCGTTCATGTATACGTGGCTATAAATAAATCGTTTCGCGTTGCAACGCTTTATAATTTTGGGGTTTTTAAATCGTCGAAACATGCATATAATGGGTATTTTGGAGCACGGTAAATGTTCAGTTATACTGTTTCATCACAAATATCATTACTACAACAAAAAATTGCGAATCTGAAACAATTTTTTTCAATTTTGTCAATTTGCCAAAGTGTGAAAAGATCCCTTTAATGCGCACATATCGTTAGATTTTTAACAGCGCAAAATGCGACAGAAACACATTAAATTCTGACACAAAACCTCCGATATTTATCGATACCCTACATACATTTGCAGTAAACACAATGATATATATACATATGTACCTTTTTTTGCGTCTGCCCTATTCATATTCGCAATTACGATTAATGTTCTTATTTCCTATTTTCTTTCTTTTACTATTCGGAAAACTATTTTTAAATTTTCCAATAATTTTATTTATTCGTCCTTTTTAATTTTCTTTATCATTCTAATAATCAAAACCCGCTGTATTTTCTTTATTAAAATAATAAACAAAACTGTTTTAAATATATTTTTCCTCGTACATTTTAATTTAATGAAAATTTACAAAAATTCCAACAAATTAAAATGTATTTGTATGCAAAAAAATATAAGTCCGTACATAATCCTATATTCAAACAATACAAAAAATATATAAAAAAATATTTAAATACTCTCTATTGTTTGTTCGCCTCTAATTTCATTATTTCCATCACACATAAAATAATGTAAAACTTAAATACTTTCTTATTTATTAATTGTATTTTCAATTCACCGATATTCATTAACAATTTACCGATTAATGCAAAATTGTATTGATGTTGATACTTGCGAAATTTATTCGTACATAATTTATTATTGTCATTATTATTGTTAACATCTAACTACGTAAAATTCGTTAAAACAATTCTTAAAAATTTCGTTGCCATGACGCCTTTTACTTCTTACTTTATACATTTTGAAATAACCCCCTGTTTGCCACAATTTTTTAAAACAACTGACCTGAATTCCTCTCGCGTTGTGTTTTTTTTTGTTGGCTCATGATGTCCTTCGCGTTGTGGTTTATGGCTTCGCAATCGTAAGCGGAAGTACTTCCAGGTTGCTTAGCCTTCCAGGTTCATCACTGGTTCACGGCGCCAAAACAAGTTTGTGTACCGTAGCACCACAAACAAATAAACTCGATGGATAGTTCTTTACTCTTTATTCAATTGTTAACATAATGTTTCCAAGTCCATATAATTCTTTAAATTAGTTGTTAATGAAATATTTCCAATTTCATGTAATTCTCTACGTAACTAACAACGTTTCCAAGACATGACAAATCTGTCCAAATCCATCCAGACAGGACCCCACCCCACCCCACTTGGGGTTGGGTTCTGAAAATAACCTGTAGAGTTTCTCCTATGTCTTAAATCCTTCTTATTTTTAGTGTCCAAAACGTATCGCTTATATACATGAATCGTTACATAAACATGTCAACTTAGTGGGTAAAATAAATTTGTTGAAATGCACATACGGAAACAACATCCATTAACCTAGTAATCCTGTCATGATCTACACTTTAAACGGACTGAACCCGTGCGTCTACTGTCAACAAATTAATGGGTTTCGGCCATAGTGATGTAAACCAAGGCATGCATTATATCCTATTGTTAAAACGGACTGTAGCTAGTGGAAAGCGTGTGCCTGCTGTCAACAAATTAATTGGTCCCCAGCAACACTGACGAAGCCCCAGGGTTTGCATTATAGCGAATAAGGAATATACATAAAATACGCCAATTATGTGACATCGTAATTAAAAAGAAACCATGCTAATCATATGCATTTTTGCTGGATTAGTTCACTTAATGTGTGTTCCATCTGTGTTTGCGATGAACAATCATTGCACAGCGATCATTTATACCGACACAATCCCGAACCACATTCCGAACGGGACATTGTGTGTTAAAATAAGTGCTTCAGATAAAGACCTAAACGTTTTAGAGAAGAATTTCACAGGAAGCGGATGGAATGACTTACAGAAAATTGAATTCAGCACTGTTGTTAATTCTTTGCATACGTTTTACTTTAAAACGGGGTGTTTTAGTTCTTTAATACGATTAGAGGAATTACACATTCATGGAGGTATACACTTCGGGGAACCATTTCTTAGAGGCCTAAGCGACACGGTTCGTGTTTTGGACTTCGCGAACTGTCCACGTTTCAAAAATGCTGATCTGCACAACTATATAATAAATGCGAATATAACTCCGGCTTTAGAAGAGTTTTACTTGAGTGGACCTAAACACACTGATTCAATTTTCAACCTAACTCAAGATTTTTACGAGTTCATTGGAGACCGACCGCTGAAAATATTGTATTTATAAAGAATTCAGATTGATACAATAAACATTAGTGCATTCTTTGACAACTGCCACAATGTTGTTTATATCAGTCTAGAAAAAGCACAGGTTGGTTACTTAAAATTTGATGTCATAGCTCCAAGAAAATGCTCGAAAATACATACAATAAACTTAAATTATATACAAATACCAATGAATAAAATGGGATTTTGTTACGAAATTCAAAGATGTGTTCATGAAAATGTTTCGGTTCCGCCGTTCGATTTATTATTTTTTTCCGATGACTTCATTAATCAATTTATCAATGAACCGATTTTGTGCACAAAGGTACAACTTTTTTCTCGACTAATGCCATATCAAACTGCTAAGCAGCTTGCAGTTGAATCTAAAAAAATTGTATTTGGATGACTCACATTTTTCTAGGATTGACATAGAGTTATCAGATAACGGAAACGCTAATTATACGAACAATGTTTTGGAACTGCTTTCTTTACGACGGTCATTTATTGAATATATTAATCCAAAACTTTTACGAATCTTTTGTGGTTTACGTCATCTGCTCTTGTCAGACAACAATATAGGACAAATGGCAGAGTCAAGTGATCCAATCTTTGAAGAACTGTTGACAAATAACCCTAGACTTGAAACAATCGATCTAGCGCGAAACAAAATGGCATCTATCCCTTATATTTTTGTTAAACAAAACGGATAATTTGAAGCACATTTTATTATCTGGAAATAGAATAAATCAGATCACCTTTGACATTTAAAGTATGGGATACATAGAAGTTCTTAATTTATCTGACAACATAATCTTCAGCCTGAATCAAACGTCACGTGAAATAATCAGTTCGAGTATTTCACCAAATTTATCAGTTATACTGGATGGCAACCCATTGTCTTGTGCTGTCTGCGAGGACTATGATTTCATTCAGTGGCTCCTACTAGACTCGACTCCTGTCCACAATAGACGGAAACTTACATGTCGCACAAAGCACAGGGAAAAAAAACAAATCACGAATATGACAATAAAGAAACATAAAGACATTTGTGACGCGGCACTTAAATATAGTAAATCTACAATAAAACCAAGCCTCGTACTCGAGTTGGGTTCGATATTCATAGCTTTAGTAATTGCTTTTATAATTGTAGTTTTGATATTACATCTATGCGCTCAACGAAGGAGTAAAACGCGCCGACTGGAGGACGCAAAACGCAAACTGCAGAGGGGGGCGGTGCCTATACATATGCGCTGTTCCTTTACTTTTGTGATGATGAAGCAGACATTGCTAATCGTCATTTTAAGCCGAACTATGAAGAAGCCTTGTGTCGCCGCCTCGAGACACAACGAATATTTGTGACAACAAGCGCAGATTTTGAACATGGCCCTTCTATATTAGATGACATTGTAAAAAACTTAGAACTTTCATCTTTGGTGGCGTTTGTGTTGTCTGACGCCTTTCTTATGAACAGGGACAGCACTATGGAGACTCTACCAGCGAAACATTCTGATAAACCATTTTTATTTTTTGTCAAAGGTCAGATAGACAAGAGTAGTATTACTCATTGGATGAATGTTTTGTACGAGAAAAGCCAAAGAGTATATTGGTCTACATTTGACAACGATGGCTTAGTCATGTTTCCACCATGGGACGATGTAAGTGAATTAATTGTGAAACTCATTGCAGATGCAATTAAAACTGCTCCCTCAATACCTGCACAAGAAATTCAACGTACCCCTCAATACAAGAATCATCTGAAAACCAAACATATGAAATGACCTCGCTTTTAACATCGGTTTAAACCATAATAATTTGCAATGACCTTATTGAATACTGCACCTGTTAAATTTGCGATGTTTGGATACTGTAGAACGTAACCCCGTACATAACTCGCATGGTGTCATATTTCAGCCTTTAAAGGTTGTACACAGAGGTCAGAAGAGAGATGTTTTGTTACGAGGATGAAATATATTTGAAATCTTTCGTGAACCTATGTTTTTACACATTTATGTAGATACGGCGCTCGCTTAACAGTATTTTTTTTTAAAGATGAACCATATTTCTTTGCATAGAAACAACTAGAAAGCATATGCATATAGTTTTTTTTTTTATAGATTTCCAATACTTTCGACACTAGGACACTATACTATGTAATATTCGTCAATTTTTTACATTTATGTTTTTATTTTATTGTCTTAATAGGCTTATTTTGGAGTAAATTGGATGATTTGCTAGCCCACAAACCGAATTAAATCGATAATGCTTTGCATTGGCCGTTCCAAGTCGGTAATCCCAGTTTAATTCGTGTATGTGAAAAGTCTGTATTCTGTCATTGATTTAATGAGAACAATAATTTCTCTCTGGATGCAGTCTTTAGAGTTTTAGTGTTTGCTGCAAGTAAAGGTTAGGGAAGATCTATTCTTGAAGACTTTTAACCATATTGAAAACAACATAATTTTAAACTATATTCGTATGTCTTGAGGCTTCGATCGAGCAATAAATTATTGTATTCAAAGTAAAAATAATTAATGAAACTACACACAAACATGCATTAATTTTTAAAATAGCATATACCTTCTTGACTAAAAACCCAGTCTATTTTTACCGATGGTTACATTTTTTAGTTTAAGAGATTGCTCAAACCATCTCAATCAACTAGGGGACTATAGTCCTTATCGTACTTAAGTCAACATGTTTTAGTACATGTAAATGTGAAGCGAACACTATTACCAGAATAAATGATTATTTTGTGTATTTGAAACACCATGTATATAATTGTCACTTATTTATACTTTTGTATAATTACAAAGCATTGTCTAGAAATTAATCATGTTAATGCACCGAACAAATCCTTAGTTAATACACAGGATTGATACGCTTGCTCGAAGATATGGATATATGAAAACAATATAATAAGGAATTAACAAGTGTTTCATATTATAATGTAAATTATTTTATTGCCAATTTATTGAATATATGGGCTACATGAGTAACTTATTGTTCATTTAAAATATATCTAAACATAAAGACAATCGTACACAATGTTATTAAGCATAACTTAATTTGTAAAACTATTATTTCTGTAACATGGATATAATTAAAAATCTCGAAATTCGAAGTCGTTTTATAAAATTAATTATTTATAGGTTTCTATAAATTACGCTTTAAGAACTTACAAAAACAACTTCCAAATTGTATACCTAACTGGAGTTTTAATTCTATGAAAAGTGTATGAATCAATACTCTTCAAACAACATATGATGTAAAATTTCATATAACAAGTGCATGTATGTGAAACATGTATGTATAAACGTTCTTTAAATAACCCATCAGGGATATTTTTACATTACAAACTTCTGTACAATTGTATTCACTATGTTAACTGTTATTTTAAAGCTCTTTAAGATGTATGCATATTTGTTATTAAACAAACATGAAGGGTTTTATATTTAAGGTATGCGAAGAGTGTTTGATTAATTTACTTTCAATAACAAATTGAGGATTTCTGTCAATTCCAGCTTGTGCAATATATATATATGCATTTATCTTATTTAAATAACGCAAAGGGGTTTACAGAAAATCTCTAGCGCTCATGTTGTTAACTTGTAGTTGTTTGTGTAGAATGTATGCATAAATATTATTGATCTATATAGTGCCGAACAAATATAACAATATATTTTACAACTGTAGTAAGCCATGCAATCACAGTAATTTGTGTTCAATATATTACTTATCATTCTATGTAGTGCGATTGTGTACATTACCCCGTGTATGTTAATGTTAACCTTTAGTTTATTTGGTCTGAATGTTTGAAATTTTAAATAGTTATCAGAATGGGTCAATCGTTAATTCTGTATTGTTCGTGCACACGTTTTGATTCACAGATATTATGATTCGTGTGTTCATTGTTTCGCTGCTTTTCTTATAGTATAGAAAATAAGAATATATAGAACATCCTTGCTATTTTTATTTTAATAATTTATCTGACCTTACAACGTGCGTTTTCTGTGTTTGTTGGACGAGATTTAAGCTGCATTCATTTATGTCTAGTTTTATTACTACTGTATTATGTAAGGGGTAATTACTGCACGGGGTATTTGTTTGACGAGATTTAAGCTGCATTCATTTTGTTTTCATGTTCTTACACATGTTCTTACAGAAAGCCTGTATATTTTATCGAAACTTTAAAAATATGTCATTATAAGAGAAGACTATTTTGGTGTTCTCCGACCCACTTTTAATAAGAATAACTGCCAAATCCTGTTTATAAATTTAAAAATTACGCTCATTTTATTTCTGTGAATAACTAGATAGAGGAATTTTAACAACCTGGTCTACTGGTATTTTATTCACATGTGTGTAATTCTATGTATTGTAATCTTTGAGGAATTGGATTTATCATGGTTGTAGATATTGTATATATATTTGTTCTTTAACAAAAGACAACATCAATGTATTTTTTAAAAATGTAAATCCTGAGAAGAATGTATGATTAATAATGATCATATAAATAATAAGTTTTTTTTATTTAATAGTTCAAACCTCTGAAGTATATTAACATTAATTTGTTTTAATAACACAAAATCGTCAACACTCATGTCGTAATTATTTAAATGTTTGTAAAGAATGTATGTTAACCATAACCTACACGGTGCTATAAGAATATTACAGTATACATTTTAATGTTATATGAACTCCTTTTTGAAATCTTTTGTTATGACCAGTTAATATAGGTATTTTATATAACCATAACCATTATATATGGTGTAATTGTGTTCAATATATCCATAAACTTTATATAAGATTTGATTACGTTCTATATATCTGATGCGATTGCGTTCAATATACAAATATTCATTATATATACTGTAATTGCAGATTACACAAATTAATGTAATCTGATGTGATTATGTTCAATATATATATATATATATATATATATATATATATATATATATATATATATATATCACAATCATATTTGATGTAATTATGTTCAATATCTATGACAATTATATTTGATGTGATTGTGTTTAACAACAACACTTATTAGCTTTTAAGCCAAATGCAAAATATAGTAATGGTTAAAGTTAACAAAGATCTTACCATTTAATAACATAAGATGTATCACTTAAACATTGATAATGACTGTTCATTATTTAATACTGAGACTAAGAATTCACTGCACTGAATGATTATTATCACTTTAACATTATTACTCATCACATTCTCAGAACAAAATAGTGTTCATAAATGAATAATGAATTTCTATATTATTCCGTTCACAATCAGCATGATGCTTATTTTTTTGAACGTTTAGTGGTTTATTTTGTATTTTGTGTTCTTATTAACATATTAAACTTATTTACCCTACACCCTTGGCCATCTTTGATAATAATACTTAAACATGTTTTTCTGTTTATATTTGACAAATTAATAAGAAATGGCAATAACTTTCAACGACATAAACATTACAAAATATACATTTTCTGTTAACCCGAGCAATAGTGTGTTATCGACTTCGTTCTATTTCTAATCGGTGTGATGATATGGGGAATCGAGTAAGTGATATTTAAAATTGTTTTGTTGTTATAATATTCAGATATTGTTTTGTATTAAACGTGTTTAATATTTCAATATAGCAATTATTTGTATATATGTTGTATATCTAATAGTTAGTGTATGTTTCAGTAGTCAATGATTCGTTCATCATCGGACTCGTTCATACACCGCTAAAACAAAAGTATTCCACATCTGTTGTAAAATAAAGTATGTAAACAGGCCTAATTGTTTGATTTGTAACCACAAGTAGTTCTCGTATTTATAAAATATGTTTTTGCCTTTGTTAGCTTTTTTTTTTAATTACAAATTATGTTTGTGTTTAATTAGCTCCATGGAATGTATAACAACATTCAGGATTCGAAATATAGTAAAATTGCTCTTAACCATACCTGATGTGAAAAATAAAGTATACTTATAATCGGATGGAGAATGTTATTTTAATTTTTGGCATCAGAATTCAAGAATTATTTGCTTTGTGTTAAGAAAAACAATCAAAGTGAATAAAATTACAACGTACCCTCATATAAACTATTTAGTATTGGATTTGAGATGTATTACGCAGAGGCTTACCTTATGCACATTATACAGGCCTAATAAAGACAAGCCCATCTTGTTCAGATATCTATAAGAAAAACTGTTTTTTAACTGATAATTCTATTAATGGGGAGACTTAAATTATTTATTAAACGTTTACATTGAATGTCTAACAATTGAAATGTATAATCAATGCAAGGCGGACCACTGTAATCCACTATCAGAGATAACAATATCTTTAAGAGCAATACTCAATAATATATATGGAGACACTATTACCGTCTAGATTTGCTCGTAACTATTCATAGTTTTCATCTGCGATTGTACACAATGTACTATTGATTTATATTTTTGTCAAGATAATTCCATCATTGACTTAAAAAATAAGTTTTTATGACATGGAAAAGTTATTCAGCTAATATGATGGGGTCTTAATGAGTCAATGTGTGCTCAGAGCAATGAGATGGCGTGAATTATACTTAGCAACCAGGAATGGGTACATATTTAGTGTATGTTAGATTGAAATTAAATATGCTTGCCTGCCGATAGCGTCAGAGGCCGATACCAATCTGTTATCATAAGACAGTTGCGATGTATTCCATGTTTAATGCATCTTTTTTTATAAAAATAATGCGCTACCTAAAAAGAGAAAATGAACACATTTTATCAAATAAATTTACATCCAAAAAGGGTACAATTAAAAACACAATCCGCAAATATTTACAGCGATTTACAGAACAGCAGAAATGCAAATGAGACAACATGATTACTTGTGTATTACACATTACAAGTACGAAATCGTTGCACATTCATACATTATAACATGTTAGAACATTTCAATAAGTAAAACTATTGAAGCGAGAAAGAGTGTTTGTCGTCAGATTAAGCATACATACACGGGGATCTTGACACGTGAGTCTTTCATTATTGTTTACGCAATGAAATGATGGATATGTCACCGTAATAGGTTTTTATTATATTGGCGGTGGGTTGCTACCAATTCCTAAAACGTGATAACCAAGGTGGTTACAACAACAGCCCTGTAAAGAACCAAATATAGTCCAAATATATCTTTATCAATGTTCTCCTCAAATAGCTGATCACATTTTCATCAATAATATTATGAATAACAAGGGCTACAAATACAATGAATGGTTTACCAACAGACATGGTGAGCAAAGAAAAACATGACAAAACAAAATAGCAATAAATGATTATATTAAATAAACAATACAATATTACATCAAATAAAACACCTTCATAAATAAGCAAAATGAAATACAAAATATGAAACAGTTACGTGTGGAAAGTAATTTTAGATATATGATATGTAATAGTTACTTGTAACGAACCAAATATAGTTAAAATATATATTCTCCTCGAATATCTGATTACATACTGATTACATACTGATGTAACAATGCGCCTTTTTGGCATCTCCATGTCGAAAAGATACATTTGATTGGTTAAATCATTTAAAAATCATCTATTTGATTAATAAACTGTTAAATCAACGCAGAACTGGTTAAATATGATGCAAGAGTAATTTGTGAGTATTATTTAAAGTGAAACATGTGGATTTGTATTAGTTCTTATTATAATCTGCTAAAATAACTTGGAACCCTGAAGATTACCCTTGGGAAAATTGGAATGAAAGACTTGGTGGTGGAAAGTTAACCTAGATTTTTAATTGTTTGGAGATGTGTAATGAGTGTTTGTTTACATTGAAATTAAGTGGCAAAACGTATATACATTGCCTTGTGAAGCAATGACGAAATCAGTTGCATGATGTATTTAGAAGGCCAAGTGGTCTAGGTCGTAGACTTTTACTCCAGGACTCCAGGGGTCAGTGGTTCGAGCCCTGCTGAGCTTTACTTATTTTTTTCTTTTTTAAATTTTATTCTTGATTTTTTAACTGGAGCTTTTTAGATCCAATGTTTACATTTATCAATATAAAACATTTAATGACAAAAAAAAATATTCCAAAATCTGTGAAAAGGCCCCTTTAAGATGCGTTACACTGTTGCCAACGAAACGAAAATACCTGCTTAAATAATTCACTCTTTCATTATCACAATGGCCTTTTGTTTATCGAGGATATTGTTAACTTATGCCCGGTCAAGGGCATCCTATTTCTTATGTAAAACTCAACACCGTTAAAATTACCGAATACCGAAACAGACGAATTTATATTTATTCATCTGAAACCGTGTTGATGGCACACACAGGTTGCAGATCTAAACTACATAGTTTTGTAACAGATCCAGCGCTTCTTTGTTATGTTTAGTGACACCTGTATTTCGATATGCAAATAGGCGTCTAAAATACAAAATTTAATGAAAAGTGATATCAAAGGAAAAGTTTCATTTACAAATCAACATTTAAGCATTGTGTCTATACTAAGCATGTATTAAGATGTGATTCTAAATAACGCGTGATATCACGAATACCGATATAAATAGCCCTAAAGCCCGATCACATGTTTAAAGTCACCATCGTAAAAAAAGACTTATTCATAATGTAAAGACAATAAAATGATGGCCGACACGTAATATTCTTTTGATAAAGCATATCTCATAACGTAAGTACATACAACATTACAACATTATTACATTACAACAATATCAATTGCAGATTGTACAAATTAATATAAATCTACTGCAATGGCAGTCAAACCCTTTGAAATAAGTACATTTAAACTTTAGTTTTTAAAATGATTAGTTAATAAGTTTATCCCAAGATTCTTTCTTAAAGTAACATTACCACTCAAAATCAACGAAATTATTTTCGTAAATACAATATTTTGTAAAATAAAGCTAAACAATTAAAAATCATTGTTACTTATGGCAATTGCCGAAATTTTAACGCCATATGTTGTCTGGTAAAATAGATGTTTGTTGATACAAAATGCTCGTGTTTATTATGGTTTTAACATGGTACCATTTTAGTGTTCGTGTGTCGTATGAATAGATATATTCGCAGGATATTAGCATAGAATTTATTGTGTCACAAATAAATAAAAACGAGCATTTTGTATCTACAAAAATCTATGTAATCATACCACATCTAGCGTTGAAATTGTGGCTATTGCTATAAGAAACACTGATTGTTTAGGTGTTAACTTTATTTTACGAAATACTTTACGAAATTTTTGTTGATTTTGAGCGTAATAGAGACTTTAAAAAAACACAAATCACAAACAAACAAAGAAACCAATACATATTAATAGTTAAACAAGTATATAAAAGCATATCTTGTATAAATGTTTGAACATTATTGCTGCTACATGGTATCACTTTGTTATATGATCATATACATGTAAACATCGTATGTCTTATATTGAATACAAAAAAAGTATATCGCAAAATGCTATACAACAAACATAACAAAAAATACACCAAAATGGTTGGGTCCTGTTAAAAATAAACCACATGTGCGTACGTACGGAAATATATTAATGTACTTGATAGCAAGAATACATGTTGTGTCTACCTTAATCGTCGCGTGCAAACGTATATGTTTCAGAATAACACTATCCAGGGGTTCTTTTTATATGAGATGCATGTAGTTAACATGTTGAAACCTATGTCAAGATTGCCTTTAACATTTTAATTGGGCGTAAAAAGGCCTGTTCTTTTTCAAAATAACCGAACCGACCCTAGTTATTTGTGCCGAATATTAACCCGTTTTGTATGCCAGTTTGAGATGTTGATTAATGGGATCATATTCGTTACAAAATGTAAATGAACACAAACTTCGATCCAACCTCAAAAAGGTCCACCCTACGGTATCACATAGAACACAATTAAAGTGCTGAGTGTTCGACCCCGGGGACTTCATTTTAACAAATTTGAAGAGGACTACCACTTAGCGTTACATGCCAAATATGAAACTTGTAGGACTTTAAGGTTAAGATAATATTTGTACTTACCTTGGCCTGAAGTGCGATTGAGTAGCTAATGCGTAGGTGGCTACATAGCGTCCGTCGTCCGACGTGAACTATTTGTTTCAATCTAAATCTCCACATTAAACGCTAGAATGTTAATATGATACATTTATTTCTCTGTCCATTTTGTTCAAATCATTAATGCACGCAGTATAATTACTTTTATCAATGCCACTAAAACAACAAAAAAAGATCGAATTGTGCAAATTAAACAATCGTCGACATGTAATTTAATGTCTCAAGATTAAAAAATATATTATTGGTTTGAAATATCGTATCTACGCAGATCTATGCATTGTTTTTTATAGAACATTTACCTGAGCTGAACAATAGTTTCCTCATAACCGCAAAAGATTAAAAATTTCAATAATTGGTAAACTCGTTGTATATTGAAATTGTTTTAATGTGCTAACGTGATGCACAGAATTTCAAAATGTTCCCCCTCCTTTGTATGTGTATTAATTACTTATAAGAACACGCGTTACCGTACAATGAATTCTATGTATTTGAAACTTCAAAGTCCTTAGCTGTAATTTTAGGTATATGCCAGCTGAAAAATATATATGTACATCTGGTTAAACCAGTCTCATGAAGCTCGTGATTAACAAAGACCTCTTTAGGAAAACTAACGTAAACAAATTGCTTGAAACAACAAAGCTCAGAATTTGCGATATATAAGGTTCAATATTTGTCATCTGCTTTACAAAATATAATTCCCCTGGAGTCATTGGTCAGGCACAGTAGGTGTGAAATGTTGTGTACATCGTTATTACATAAACATCTTGCTGATTCACTGTTATACATACCATGTATGTGTTGTATACTTATGAACAATTGTCTTTGGTATAAACAATAAACTTTTAAACTGTTAAACTGATTCACAAGGCCTTAAACGTTGATAATTAATGTCACATATCAGAGGGAGATTTCTCAAAATTTGGTATTGATACATGTTGTCAATCAATTTAATTACTTTCCTCTGTGAAGCTGCCATGCCTCAATTTGTATAAGTGTTATATAACATCTTAGATTATTTCTCTACAATCTCCACTTTATGTTGAGATATACACAAAGTAAACCTTCAGCCACACGAGCAAGAGCGTAGCCTAATAATGCGTTGCGGTCCATCGCGGATGGTCAGGAACTAATTGCCAAGCAACGTATCACAATAAACTGCAGTAGACAAGACAAACACTTACACAGTAAACACATAGCAACCAACAAAACTGAGGTCACCGGCATGGAGCGGTCGGTCTATGGAAAGAATTTGAATGAAAATTGGTTTTACGGAGCTCCAAGTTGGACATGCATGGGGATCTATTGTTACACATAATATTGTAAATCCACATTTTTGTTCATCCTATTACCAGAGGAAAATCGATAATATAACAACGATCGTATAAACTTTACGTTTAAACTATAGCTATTTTTAGATAAGGGTATTTTCCAATTGCTATTTATAGACGGAACTATTTTTTGACATCATTCATTAAGTTCATGTGAAATATTTTCAACGATCTCATCGGCATAAAAAATAAGGATTTATAATTGTTATCAATTCAGAATGTTATTACATTATACAAAATAAACAAATAAATAATAAAACAAAACGTATATTTTATTTCATATTCTTCACTAAAACTGCTGTCTGTAACAGAACAAAATTCAACAAAAATGTCTGAATATACAAATTTTAATTTAATACTAGAGGATAGTGACTTTGAAACTGAACTCAATGAGCAAACTGCAAATACACAAGATGTTGAAATTTCATATGAAGACTTTCAGGCAAAGTTTGGGTTTGATGCCAGAGTGTTGTTTGATTTTGACAATGAACTGGAACACCCTGCTACTGATAAGCTAGCTTCTGAGAACATTCCCATAAATGATCAAAATAAGGATTCAATCAGGCAAGAAACTTCAGAAAGCAATAAGTTTAAGGATGTTAACATTAAACATGTCAATAAATTTATCACTGACCAAGAAAATAAAAACAGAGCAAAAAACATTTGCTGATATCAACACATTTCGTTGATACCTTGCACAACAAGGCGAAACAAAGAAAATACATGAAATTCCCGTTGATCAGTTAGATCACTATGCGGCAAGATTCATCCTCTCTCTAACTAAACCGGACGGGTCGGGCTATGAACCGAGTTCATTGAGAGGCTTTTTAAGCTCGTTGAATCGGTACTTCCGTCGTCATCGTTTTCCACACAGCATTATGTCCAGTTCAGAAACAGACTTTGCGCTGAAACATTCAAGTCAAAAAAGAAAAGCCTAAAGAAACAGGTATATTTCTGTTCGTAATATATAATTATATAAAAATGAAAAGAAGTATATCTAAATAAATGCATAGTCTATCCAAAAAAATGCATAAACTATTGAAATTATTTATAGCATTTCTAATAACTAGCATATATTCTGTACTTCTAGTTGTGTGTTATTTTAATGTAAATAACACAGATAAGTATATTTGACTGGATTATTTAATGACATGTTAATACAAACAATTTAAGCTTGTTTAGTTGTCCGACGGATGTTTGTAATTTAAGGCAGAACACCGCCTCTAAAATGCATTCCTTCACATTATAGAACAGTTGAACATTGCTTTATACAGGGCCAAGGCAACCGCTCAAGGGAAGCTGAACCTCTCACGGATGATAACCAAATGTGGAAAACTGCTGTCCTTAGTCCACACACTCCTTGTTCCCTGTTAAACACAATGTTGCTTAATAACAGTCTCCACTTTGGCTTAAGAAAGACAACTGAACAACACAATTTGAGGAGGATAACCCTATTTTATCAAAATGAATTTTTTCAATCATTAGTGATAGCTTAAATTACATGTTTTTTTTAGAAAACCAACTTAACATTTTTTTTAACTAATACAATTTTGTCAATGCAGACAAAATATGTGTTTGTCGGAAACTCTATGTCCCCTTCCGCGCCGCTTTGAAGCTATATAATTGACCTTTAACCTTGAAGGATGACCTTGACCTTTCACCACTCAAAGTGTGCAGCTCCAGGAGACACACATGCATGCCAAATATAAAGTTGCTATCTTTAATATTGCAAAAGTTATGGCAAATATTAAAGTTTGACGCAAACAAACACACAAACACACAAACCAACAGACAGGGCAAAAACAATATGTCCCCCACGATAGTAGTAGGGGACATAAAAAAGTTTGTTTCAAATAAAATTATGATACTGTTAGTGTGACAAATGATTTACAGGAGTTTCGCTGTCCTTTGCCAGAGTCCTTTGTCAGCAAAATTGACAAAATTGTTGAGGTGTCAATAATTTGTTACTTAAAATTTGTAGACTACATCTAAATTTATTTACACATACCAATATAGTATTAAAATGGTAGCTACTGTTTTTATAGAACATTTACGTGAGCTGAACAATAGTTTCCTCATAAACGCAAAAGATTAAGAATTTGAATAATTGGTAAACTCGTTGTATATTGAAATTGTTTTAATGTGCTAACGTGACGTCCTGAAAATATACAAATTATTAAAAAGCATATTTAATAATAAGGTCACAAGTTATAGGTGGTTACCGTGGTAACCATACTCAATAATTATACATACACATCAAACTCATATTCATCTTTAAAACATAATGGTATGCTGTGCGGTGGTTCCAATCAACATATTAACATACAAATGGCATAGTAAGATAACATATTGATTATCTTAAAACATAGGTATCCTGAAAACAACACAGTGACAATAACAATAGTGTTTATACATATTTACTTTGACAAACTGCACATATTACTTACGGAGTATGAGCTACTCTCGACCTGGTCTCTCTCAGCCTTGGAGAGGTTAGCACTGTGACAGCAGTCACAACCGATGCTCCACCTTACATACAATAAATCGGTTACACAACACTAATTTTATAGACCTGTTACATACAGCAACACTAACCTCACAGACAAATCCATTGTCTGTGACAACTCCTGAATATACTTTGAATTCACATTTCATGTTCCCCACCCACCACACAACTTCCACTGTAAACACGGAATTTAATGTTTCAACAGCAAGGCTTTTAACACCACAGTTTTATGGATCAACCTTTAACATCCAAAACTTCAATGTCATTAACACCTCGAGTACAGGATCACTCACAGATCTAAATAAATAAGTCGTGTATTTCAATTTCTCTCACGAGCACATGTCAAATTTTCGCTAGCTAAATAACCTACATGTACTGACAACGACGAGCCTTGCGCGTAAATTCGAATGCCCCGAAAAGCGATAGAGCTATCGTAATTGATTTATTTTATTAATATAAATGAGCATTGTTTCGTTTTTAACAAAATAGCATTAGTGACATATGTTTCAAAGGTTGTTTGTTAAATAAAATGTTTGTTATCTCATGGACTACTTTGTTATAAAATCTACGCGGAAGGACATACTCGGGTTTGCCAACTACGGAAGAACAAAATTGTAAAAATGCGGTATTTGATGTATTTTAATGAAAAAATGTGAGGAAATAATAGGATAAATAGAATATTATGTGAGTTTGGATAAAGATCAAGTTTATTATGCTCGGCTCGAACCATCGTAGGTTCTAAGCCTCGCATGATAAACTTGATCTTTATCCAAAACTCACATAATATTCTATATATATTCGACGCAATAGCCAGGCGTGTTGCTTCGTATTTGCATTACATAATCTTAAGTTTGTTTAATTCATGATCATGGGGGTTAATATTTCCCACGCCTTATCACGAATATTTGTAAATACAGACTGCATTAAAAACTGCTTTTGTGTTACTTAAAACACGTTTCAGAGGTTTAAAAACTTTATCATTTCTCTTAGATTAAAACTATTAAAACTGTCAACGCCCGGGTTCACATGGTAAATATAAGCTTAAGAGAAAGCGCAAGAGTTTTAAAAATCGTCTTTTTTAAACCACATCGGCACAAACATAGAGATTTGGTTTGAGACATTAAAAGTGGTCATCAACAAAGATTAATCCAATGATGCCAGTAACGAAAAAAACTTACAAGGCATCATACTATTAATATCATACCCATGAAAATAAAACTGACCGTGCTTGTGATTTCTAGTGACATATAAAGCAACACAACTTCTGACACGTTTTTAATATAACGTCAATCGGTTAAACATTGGGTTTACTATTGTCGTCATTTACAACAGACCATTGAAATGTTAAACTCTGAAACCACTTTTTCTTTTTTTAACTTTGGTTATATTGTATACTTTGTCTCTACAATGTTCAAAAGTTCTTCAGATTGAGAGCTGAAACTGCATACATGGGAAAAGTGGAGATTAATTATAAAGACTTTCACATACATTTCTATTTGGTGAAATGATTATGATTAATGAGTAATGATATTCTTTTTCGAAACATATAAACGTTGATAAATTAAAATTTAGGCTTAAAGGTAAAAAGAAGTGTTCACAAAAAATAAACACAATACACTGCAACTCCAATATATCGCGGTTGAAGGTGTCCAAAGATCGCGACCGTGATATATCCGGTGCGCGATATAAATTGTAAGGTTATGTATGCATGTATAAGTATGCATTAGCATCGTTATGCAATCTCAAAACACGCTATTTACCTACCTTATTCAATTATGTGTTATATCCATATGTTATTCATTGGTATAACACAAAACATTATTCCTTGTGAGTATTTTCAAATGCATAGAATTAAATTTGTAATCCGAAAAACATTGCCGAGTTGTATTGTTCAAGAAAGCATGCACAAATTAGACCCATGTACAAAATGACGTTATTCTCATGAAAAGCATGGGAAGCATGGGTTTTAATAGTAGTGCATTTTGACAAACTGAGGGATCTTTACCTCTGAATTAAAAGCAAGTAGTTTACATTGTATCTAACGCACACAGATTGTTGAGATAGGTCAGTGTTGACTTGTGGCATTTACAGTTATAATTGTGTACACCTTCATGTGTGCACTGGTGCGTTTCGGCAGTTCAAAGCAAATTCAATACAGAATGGTAACACCCGAAATGACCTGTGATGCTTGACAAGAGGGGCTATTGTTTATCGCAGTACACAGGTGTTAAAGTGATGTACAATGTAAGCAAACAATCTGGTCAAAACTGGATTATGAATGTTGGATTAAAGTTGGTAAAAAAAGGGAAAAATACTAGCTTGAAACGGATTTTAATTCATCAAATTCTCAGATTAAAACATTTTATTTAGGGATTATACTCGTCAGATTTTTGGGAGTCATAGCCGATTCGCGATATAACGGACCGTGATATATGGGAGTTGCAGTGTAACTGTTGTATTCAATGCACAATATTTCAAATTCCACAACTACAAAACCTTATTCATGTACAAAAGACATTTAAATTATTGGAAATTATTTTAGAATTGTTCATTCGGAATATATACACAATTGTAGTAAAGTAGTTTAACAAGTACCAATAAAACGCGACGATGTTGACGTCAATTTGTTTGTTATTAATTCTTTGAACAAAACACATGTTCTTC